>NC_053397.1:155065046-155123992 GCF_905171765.1 Bufo bufo
CAACTGTATACTTCATAGATATTTGGTGGATAAACCAAATTACCATATGGTGGCAGTAGAGGATTATAATACTGTGTTAGAAACATAAAGTCTACTAAAGGGTCAATATATAAACATCATAGTTTTTTCAGACTAATAAGGGATCTGCTAATAAGCTGATAATATGTGATACTGTGAAGGATTATTTTAGGGGATTACTAAGAAATAAGATTAGTTATTGGAAAAAAACAAAAGGTATTGTCCCTAACTTGCCTGTCCGAGCTCCAGCGCTGCAGTCTGGGGCTCGGACACTGCAGCGCAGTGCCAGATGTGCTGTCATGCCAAGTTCCTTGGTGACTCTGCGTTTAGGACACACCCCTCTCAACGGCGTATAGGCCAAGCCCCTTTCGACCGTCCGCTTTGGTCACGCCCCCCTTAGGTCACACCTGAGCTACGCCCCCCGGTGATGTCAGCGCTCAGGTGATTAGCTCCCTATTTAAGGCTGCAACTGGCAATCACCTTTGCCAGTTATAGGTTTTCCTTGCTGTGCTCTGCTGCCTGTGTGTTAATTGAACTGTTGCTTTTGGACTTGACTTCAGTTATACCTAGAACTCTCTCTCTGCTTAGCGATTCTGTACCTTCTTCCTGTCCGGTATTGACCCTTGGCTTGTGTAACGGATCACCTGGCACCCCGACCGGGTACCTCCGTTGAATGAATGCTCCTAGTGCTTTCCGAGGACTCCAAGCACTCCACTTGACACCGTACGCACTGCAGACCCCACGAACCGCCGAAGCTTGGTTGAGGTCTCACCGTCTCCTACACACCCTGGACCTACGACAAGGCTCCAGTGGGTGGACCTCTCCTAAAACCAGAGATCAGGAACAGCCCTTAAAAGAGCTAGTAGTTATAGCCAGGGGAGTATACACGTATAGCAATCCCCACACACATGAGACGAGGCTCTATGTTGAAGGTGAAACAGGAACTGACTGTACTTCACGTACAGCCTCTTTTATTCACAAACCAAAAACATAGTACTGCCCACAGGGGTTTGAAATACAACCAATCAGTAATTAACAACACATACAATGTAACTACAGCAACCAATCGTTCACGCCCCCAGAGGACCAGAATGAAGACTGGGACATAGGACAACATATCCCCACAATGCATCATGGTCTCCTCCCCTCTGTCTGGAGACAACCTGAGGAGCAATCCAATTATCTCTCAGAACAAAGGGAGATCGCCAATACACATGTAGATACAACAGGACAGACATCACCATTTAAACACACAATGGGACAATGGCACAATAGAAACACACCCAGCATTTTCCTCCCAAGCTGACAAGTTACAATTATTATAGATTGTTACAACTTTGTGAGTTTACATTGGCCATACATATAACTTACATTAATTCAAACAGTATAACGTGGGGACAAACCTATCCAAAATTCACTTGAATCGGTTCAGGGGTTTAAAAGTTAGTATATGGCCCATAATCCTGGGGCAAAAAGCCAGCAGCCAGTCCTCTCCAAAACCCAGTGGCGAGGTCGGTTTCGCCACACATCTCCCCCTCCCAGGGAAGACTAACCAGATACCTGACCTCACGGTCAGTACCTGAATTAGTCTGGCAGTCCAACCACAACCCAATACTGGACCTGTTGAATCTTGGGGCCTGGCTCTGTTCTGTATGTCCCCAGCTGTTGAGTGGGCATCTGCTACTCCTCGCTTCCTTGTGGTTCTCCAGCTTGGAACTGTAGGTACTTGGTGGGCAGAGGCCGACTGCGCTCTGCCCAGATGCCAGCTCTTCCGCTGGGGTAGCCTGTGGGAAGTCCGGCTCTGGAGAAGAGGATAGGGGAGGGCAGAGGCCGACTGCGCTCTGCCCAGATGCCAGCGCTTCCGCTGGGGTAGCCTGTGGGAAGTCCGGCTCTGGAGAAGAGGATAGGGGAGGGCAGAGGCCGACTGTGCTCTGCCCAGATGCCAGCGCTTCCACTGGGGTAGCCTGTGGAAAGTCAGCCTCTGGAGAAGAGGATAGGGGAGGGCAGAGGCTGACTGCGCTCTGCCCAGATGCCAGCTCTTCCGCTGGGATGTGGTCAGGGAATCCTATCCCCAGGACCTTGTTGCAGATCGGCTGTGGAGAGGAGGAATCGCTTACCTCCTCCTCCTGGCATTCCTGCAGGGTTGGTGGGGGATCTGAACCGGCCGTCCAGCATCCCGGTAGGCCTGGTGCAGAGACCGCGGTCCCATCTGCACCATCGGAGTTAGGGGTGCTGTCCCCCTCCTCCTCCTGGTATCCCTGCGGAGATGGCTGGAGATCTGGACCGACCGTCCAGCATCTCTGTAGGACTGGTAGAGAGACCTCGGTCCCATCTCCACCTGCCATCTGTGGGTCCTCCCAGGACCAGTCTGTGAGGTCCCTCAACATTTGCGAGTAAGGACCACCTGCGTCCACACCTGGCAACTCCGGCTGCTGTTGAGGGTCTGGGCCAGCTGCCCAGCATCCCGGTGGAGAGACCTCGGTCCCGTCTCCCCCTGCCTGTTGTGGTTCCTCACAGGACCAGTTTATGAGGACTTCTACCTCTGTAGCTGGTACTGAAGCAGGGGATACTTCAGTCGGGTCTTCCCAGCTGTAGGGTTGTAGGTCTGGGACTGCCACCCAGCTCTCTGGCAGTGTATATTGGGACCGAATTGAGCTGAAGAAGTATTGGTAGTCCTGCTCCAGCTCCCACTCCTTTGTCACTAGAGATGCCAGGTCTTGTCTCACCTCTCTCGCTGTAGCCCAATCATGCATAGCCTCCCTGTAGTCATAGATATCCCAGAACCGGGACGCTCCAGCATCTCCGAACTCCGGTTCTGCGAAGGCCTCAAACAACAGGCCAGGGCCATCAGAATTCTCACCCTCGGGTCTGTCGTGCTCAGCCATCCAGGGGGAGTGCCGAATCACATACCACCAGAGTGCCTGGTAGGCGTCATCTAGCCAAAGCTCCTTCCATACCAGGCTCTCCAGTTCTGTCACCCACTCATTCAGGGGCTTCTCTCCCAGAAGGGGCATTCGCAGGGCCACTCGCATCCGCAACTGCTGTTCCTCACTGGGGAGACACTCGCCCCGCCGCCGCTGGGCATTTTCCAGGGCATCATACCAGACGCCTTTCCGGACTGCATCCCTCCAGTCCGGGTCATCCTCATCCTCGTAGTGGAACGCTGTTTGAAGACTAGCCGATTCCATCCTGCTGTAGCCAGGGGCGCTGTACGGATACTAGCGTTACCCTCAATTTAGTAAATCCACGAACGGTGTCTCCGAGCTGCTTCTCCTCACACTAGGACGCCATCCCACTGCTTGCCACCAATGTAACGGATCACCTGGCACCCCGACCGGGTACCTCCGTTGAATGAATGCTCCTAGTGCTTTCCGAGGACTCCAAGCACTCCACTTGACACCGTACGCACTGCAGACCCCACGAACCGCCGAAGCTTGGTTGAGGTCTCACCGTCTCCTACACACCCTGGACCTACGACAAGGCTCCAGTGGGTGGACCTCTCCTAAAACCAGAGATCAGGAACAGCCCTTAAAAGAGCTAGTAGTTATAGCCAGGGGAGTATACACGTATAGCAATCCCCACACACATGAGACGAGGCTCTATGTTGAAGGTGAAACAGGAACTGACTGTACTTCACGTACAGCCTCTTTTATTCACAAACCAAAAACATAGTACTGCCCACAGGGGTTTGAAATACAACCAATCAGTAATTAACAACACATACAATGTAACTACAGCAACCAATCGTTCACGCCCCCAGAGGACCAGAATGAAGACTGGGACATAGGACAACATATCCCCACAATGCATCATGGTCTCCTCCCCTCTGTCTGGAGACAACCTGAGGAGCAATCCAATTATCTCTCAGAACAAAGGGAGATCGCCAATACACATGTAGATACAACAGGACAGACATCACCATTTAAACACACAATGGGACAATGGCACAATAGAAACACACCCAGCATTTTCCTCCCAAGCTGACAAGTTACAATTATTATAGATTGTTACAACTTTGTGAGTTTACATTGGCCATACATATAACTTACATTAATTCAAACAGTATAACGTGGGGACAAACCTATCCAAAATTCACTTGAATCGGTTCAGGGGTTTAAAAGTTAGTATATGGCCCATAATCCTGGGGCAAAAAGCCAGCAACCAGTCCTCTCCAAAACCCAGTGGCGAGGTCGGTTTCGCCACAGCTTGTTATTGCTTCCTTCTTCCGCTTTGTGATTTTGTTGGTATTGATCTCCTGGTTTGACTGTTTCTGGCACGACTTCCCTTGGCGTTTGTTTGTCTGTCCTGTGTGTGAACAGGTACCTGGATTGTATCTCTGCACTTACCAGTATAGGGAACGTCGACCAGTTGTGGACTTGTCGCCTAGGACTTGTTCTGCAAGTAGGCAGGGTCAGTGGGCTCGGTTCAAGTTAGGGCTCACTGTGTGAGTGCATGTCCCTGCCTACGGTCGTGACAGGTATAGAAATTAAAAAGTTGGAAAATTAATTAATGAGGGCAAAAAATAGGTGCATCTGTAACCCAAATAAACTGAACTTAGACAAATGGGAAACAGTTCAAAAAGAGACGAGGGATCAACAAATGGAGAAAGCTCAGTCCTCTATGTTTTTTAAAGGGGTGAACTATTATACAGAAGGGGAGATGTCTGGAAGGATACTAGCAAACATAATTAAAAATCAAAAAAAGAACATAACGATATATGCAATCAAGAATGATCAAGGACAAGTAGTTAAAGATCCTAAAATGGTAGTGGAAGTGTTTAGGGAATATTATGAAAAACTATACAGGTCTAAGATAAAATATAGTAAGGAAGAGCTTAAAAGTTACTTGAATAAGATTACATTCAAGAAGATTACTGAAGCCCAAAAAATAGAATTGGATAGAGAAATTAATTTAGAAGAAATGAATATAGCTGTGAAATCAGCAAAGGATAGGAAAGCCCCGGGAAATGATGGCCTTCCCTTTGAGATATATAAGGAACTGGGGAAGGAGTTGTTGCCGATGTTGTTGGAGACTTTGGGCGAGGCTAAAAGGATGGGTAAACTTCCGAAGACAGTGGAGGAAGCAACAATTATAGTTCTACCCAAAGAAGATGAAGATCCTATGGAACCCGAATCTTACAGGCCAATATGACTCCTCAATACTGATGTGAAAATACTTGCAAAAGTCTTGGCAAATAGGTTAGGGAAAATAATAAGTGACATAGTTAATGAGGACCAAACTGGGTTTATTCCAGGAAGGAACCTTCAGACCAATATTAGAAGAGTTTTTTTTTTAATGTTTCTTTGAGAGGTGTAGAGGGGGAAGGAAAATGTATATTTTTTTAGATGCAGTTAAGGCTTTTGACTGTGTAGAGTACTGTATAGACTATTTATGGGCTGTACTTAGGTTGTTTGGTTTTGGGGAGAGATTTATAAAATGGATTAAGTTAATATATAAGAATCCTAGGGCAAGGGTATCGGTAGATGGGGAAATGTCCCTGCCGTTTTCCCTTACTAGAGGAACTCTGCAGGGATGTCCCCTATCTCTGCTGCTTTTTGCATTAGCAATAGAACCACTAGCTGTGTTGATAAGGGAAAAAAGAAAGATACAGGGGTTTAAATATGTTGATATTGAAGAGAAAAATTGCACTTTATACAGATGACATTTTATTATTGTCATGCCTTCAGCAAGTTTATTGTTAATTTATGCATAACTTTCATACATAGTTAATATATTTTATGTATAATTCTCTGTAGATTGTGTAACAGCACCATCTAGTGGCCGTTTTACATACATCTGCAACTATTTCACACTACAAGTTTGGTCTACTTCAGCTTCCTTATCTTAGTGACATCATCATCCCTGCACATAGCAGCCATTTTCTCCATTCACAGTGATCACTGCCTGAGGATAGCACATGGTTTTGAAGCCTCTTGAGACATCCTCTACATCTAAGCTCACAGTAGCATTGCTGTTTTACCGCACTGATTTACATCCTTGCAATAAAGATAAAGTTGTACGTTACTCCATTGCCAATTCATTGCCGGGAAAAGGTTTAGCTGTCTGTCAAGCTATGCACCTTCACACATAAGGAGAACAGAACAATTATTTCTTGGGGATTTGGATACTGGAGTGGAGGAAGTTCTGAAAGTGTTTAACACATTTGGATATTTTTTCAGGTTTGAAGATAAATTGGAGTAAATCACTTGTAACGGCTCTGGGAGCGGATCAGAGGAGTATAAACACATGGGTAAAAGTAATAGGGAAAGAAGGTTTATCTTCATTAAATATTTAGGAGTTTATATTACAATAGATGTAAATAGATATGTTGAGTTAAACATTCTCCTTTTAGTGAACGGGCTTAGGAGGAAAATTAAAATATGGAGTATGATTCCATTATCTATGATGGGCTGGATAAATTTGTTGAAGATGATCTTTCTCCCCCAAATTGTATTTTTCGTTCAAAACTCACCAATGGTGATATCTAAGGGTATTTTAAGGTATTTGATGAAATAATCAGAGGGTTTATTTGGGGGAGTAGGAAAGAGAGAATTAGAAGGAAAATATTACAATTGCCTCGGAAAGAAGGTGGATTGGCGTTACCAGATTGGCACAGTTATTATTTGGCTACACAATTTGTTTACATAAATCTTTTTAAGATAAATGGGATAGGGGAAAGGGGATCTTTGTCTTTTATGTATATTATGTATTTGATGATAAAAATCCCTAATCCGAGTGAACAGGAAGGGATATTGTTGTTTGATGGATTCTATATATAAAAAATTAAATAAATAAAGCAAAAAGGGAAAAAGAAATATTGAACACGCTGTTCCAGAGCATCATTTCCCTCTATGTTGATCTTTCTCCTGAGTTATTACTACTAGAAGTGTATTAACCCCTTAGGGACACAGCCTTATTTCACCTTAAGGACCAGGCCGTTTTTTTTTTGCAAATCTGACCAGTGTCACTTTAAGTGCTGATAACTTTAAAACGCTTTGACTTATCCAGGCCATTCTGAGATTGTTTTTTCGTCACATATTGTACTTCATTACACTGGTAAAATGAAGTCAAATATATAAATTTTTATTTATCAAAAAATACAAAATTTACCAAAAATTTGTAAAAAATTGCAAATTTCCAAGTTTCAATTTCTCTACTTCTATAATACATAGTAATACCTACAAAAATAGTTATTAATGATAATAATATAGGCTGGCTCACAGTATTTTTGCATAAAATTTATTATTACACTAAATAAATACAAACTGACTTGGTGTCAGTATCAGCATACAAACATAACAGAATGTGTAAATAGGTATAGAAGTGCGGAGCTCTCGCACAAACCTATATAACCGGAGTACTCCTAGGAATGAGACCTAATGGCTAGATTTAGGCTGCAAGGGTTAATCTAATGAACCGCTCAAATGTCCATAATTATAGATACCAGTTTGCCAACTAGTTAGTACCAAAAGTTCAAGATTGTCCTTGTTGTAATTTCCCACAAGGGGGACTCTGTGTTTAAATGTCGTCTGACCGATAGTAACCACACTTGCTCCAATCTGTGGGGCTCCACTTACTTGTTCCTGGCGGAGCAAACCATCAGACCCGCTCGCTCAGCGTCCCACGTGTCCAGCCAAGGAGTCGATCGCTGGTTTGTGACGTAGGCGCCTGCACCGTCCGGCCAGACGGAAGCTGGTATAGCTGAGCCGAGCCGGTGATTGCCTGAACTTGTCAGGCCAGGGAGAGTGAACACAACAGGATTTACCTTGTGTTTGTGGCAGTGTCAGATGTAACAGCACAGTTTCAGTCCACTTAGTAGATTCTTGATGAACAAATCTTTGCAGCGGTATATGTTTGAAGAAAAGTCCTCTTGCGTTTTTTAGAAAAAACCGCACCGGTAGCCTGGTCTCAATACACACTAGACGCGTTTCGGAAACAAGTTCCTTCCTCAGTAGGTAGTTGTATAATGCTGGATACAGACACAAGTTGTTGTTTTATATACCCTAATTGGGTCCATTATAAAATATGGGTTGGATTGCGGACCGGGCTAAACTGCACAGCCGCAATCATCACCTTTAATGGTATAATCAATTGCTTGACTACAAACGTATCACAGTGTGTGTCTTACTTGATACATTATATTTGTACATGTGTAAGTTACATGTTAAAATAAAATAGAATAACATTTAAGATATGACACATGCTGAAATGACTGGATTTTAACATGGAAAGGTTTAATGGAAAATATGGGTCGGATTTCAGACTAGGCCGGTCCCACAGTCTCAACCTTTGTCCTATGGTACATAAATGGTCAGTATACTCCAGTACATTGCTGCATACGTTTTGCAATGTTACACCATAAAAACATATATTTAAAATAAATGCTCACATTATAAAATACAATCAAATAAAAATGAATAAAATTGTGAATAGAAATAAATACAGTAAAAATTACATGCAGGGATGTGGCTTTGGGGGGGAAGGGGAGGAATGCAGGAGGGGTCAATGCACTGAAAAACAGCCCGGCATTGACTCCCCGTGTAAACCAACCCTTCTCACCTATAGGAACCCAAAAATTTCAATCTCCGAGTTGAGACCCTGAGGCATCAAGGACCCAAACTCGAATATTTTCTTGGACTCCTGTCTAGACATTTTAGCCACAAAATCACCTCCTCTCCAGTCTTGTTTGACCGACTGGATAGCCATATAGCTCATGTTACTTGGATCACCTGCATGATATAATTTAAAATGTTTGGATAGAGGGTGCGTTTCTGATTGTTTCTTGATGTTATTAATATGTTCAGATATTCTGGTCTTAAATACCCTTTTTGTACGGCCGATGTACTGCTTTGGGCATGGGCACTGAACAATATAGATCACTGCCCTACTGTTGCATGACAAAATTTCTTTAATGTCCCATTTAAAGTTGTTGGACGTTGATAATATCTGTCTAGTGTTTCTATCAAAGTGTGTCTGTCTACAATTTTGACAGCACCCACACCTGTAGAAACCTTTTAGATTGTCCCATGGGGTTGTCAATGTTTTAATTTGATGTTTTCTTATAGTGGGAGCCACTTGTAGTCCCAAATCTGGAGCCCGGGTATAGACTATTGGAGGATGTACCGGAAGTATAGGACCCAATAATTTATCATCCTTCAACAGATGCCAGTGTTTGTGAATGACACTACTCACCATCTTGTAATCCTTGTTGTAAGGTAAGATTATTTTAGCTGTAGTGTCTGATTCTTGCATAGCAGTAGATACTACTTTAGGTTTGAAGAATAGGGTTCTATCAAGTTGTCTTACCCTTTGTATTGAATTCTCCAATAACTTGTTAGGGTACTCTTTTAGTAGGAACTCTGTTTTCATGCTCAGTGCCTCTGCCTCAAACTGTCCATCAACCGTACAATTTCTTCTTAAACGCCTAAATTGGCTATAGGGGACATTCAAGAGCCATCTTGGAAGATGACAACTTGTATTCAGAATGAAGCTGTTTTTGGCCACATCTTTTTGGTAAGTACTACATGCAAATGTTTCATCTTTCTTTTCAATATGCAGATCCAAAAAGTTTACTGTGTGTGGATCAATATTGGCTGTAAATTTCAAATTTAGTTCATTAGTGTTAATGTTACTTATGAACTTTAACAGTGATGAATGGGATCCTTTCCAGACTAACAAAATATCATCTATATAGCGCCGCCATAGGACCAGGTCCGCTCCAAGCTTAGGGGTGATGATATCTTGTTCCCAAGCTGCCATAAATAAATTGGCATAGCTCGGAGCGAACCTGGTACCCATGGCGGTGCCAGTCGTCTGTAAATAATAATTGGACCCAAATTGAAAATAATTGTGGTTCAGCACAAAATTTATCCCATCCAGTATAAACTGAAGTTGCTCAGTCGTCAGATTCCCTTTCTGTGATAGGATTTTGGACACTGCCTGTATACCCTGATTGTGATTGATGCTTGTATACAGAGAACTTACGTCCAGTGTAGCAAGCATCCAATCTGGGTGACAGTACATATCTTCCAACATTTTAACTACTGTAGAGGTATCCCCAAGATACGAAGGAGTGTCTCTGACATAGGGTTGCAAAAACCTATCCAGATATTGGGATAGGTTTGATGTTAAAGATCCTATGCCAGAGACAATTGGCCTTCCAGGAGGGTTGACCGGATCCTTATGTATCTTGGGGATACAGTAGAAAATGGGTAATCTTTTTTGTGTGCCCAAGATGAAATTACATTCCATATCATTTAGAATTCCTATTTCTTTTGCTTTATTGCACAACAATGACAATTGTTTGCAATATAGATTTAAGGGGTCCTCGTGTAATTGAGTGTAAGTTGTAATATCAGACAACTGGCTCAGACACTCTTTATTGTATTTTTCCGTGTCCAGGATCACGATCGCCCCTCCCTTATCGGCTGGGCGTATTGTGATCTCAAGGTCTTTCTGCAATTGTTTAATTGCCTGTATTTCTTGTTGGGAAAGATTTATATTTCCCTTTTGTTTTGGATTAAGTTTTTTTATGTCTGCTTCAACAGCTCCTCTAAATGTAACCAGTTCCTTACTTAATTCTTGTTTGGGATACATTTTAGATTTAAGTTTTACATCAACATGCTGATATTTAGTTGACACTATTTCAGGTTGGTATATACTGTTTTTCATGAAGTACTTTTTACAGCATAATTTTTTAATGTATTTCTCAATTGCAATGTATGAATCAAATTTATTGAGTTTAGCACTCGGGGCAAATTTTAACCCTTTTGACAGTAGTGATTTTTGTGAAGGGGTTAGTTCCCTTGTGCTCAAGTTCATTATGTTGTCTCCTGTGATTTCACTATCTTTTGTTGTGGATCCATATTGAAAAGAAAGATGAAACATTTGCATGTAGTACTTACCAAAAAGATGTGGCCAAAAACAGCTTCATTCTGAATACAAGTTGTCATCTTCCAAGATGGCTCTTGAATGTCCCCTATAGCCAATTTAGGCGTTTAAGAAGAAATTGTACGGTTGATGGACAGTTTGAGGCAGAGGCACTGAGCATGAAAACAGAGTTCCTACTAAAAGAGTACCCTAACAAGTTATTGGAGAATTCAATACAAAGGGTAAGACAACTTGATAGAACCCTATTCTTCAAACCTAAAGTAGTATCTACTGCTATGCAAGAATCAGACACTACAGCTAAAATAATCTTACCTTACAACAAGGATTACAAGATGGTGAGTAGTGTCATTCACAAACACTGGCATCTGTTGAAGGATGATAAATTATTGGGTCCTATACTTCCGGTACATCCTCCAATAGTCTATACCCGGGCTCCAGATTTGGGACTACAAGTGGCTCCCACTATAAGAAAACATCAAATTAAAACATTGACAACCCCATGGGACAATCTAAAAGGTTTCTACAGGTGTGGGTGCTGTCAAAATTGTAGACAGACACACTTTGATAGAAACACTAGACAGATAATATCAACGTCCAACAACTTTAAATGGGACATTAAAGAAATTTTGTCATGCAACAGTAGGGCAGTGATCTATATTGTTCAGTGCCCATGCCCAAAGCAGTACATCGGCCGTACAAAAAGGGTATTTAAGACCAGAATATCTGAACATATTAATAACATCAAGAAACAATCAGAAACGCACCCTCTATCCAAACATTTTAAATTATATCATGCAGGTGATCCAAGTAACATGAGCTATATGGCTATCCAGTCGGTCAAACAAGACTGGAGAGGAGGTGATTTTGTGGCTAAAATGTCTAGACAGGAGTCCAAGAAAATATTCGAGTTTGGGTCCTTGATGCCTCAGGGTCTCAACTCGGAGATTGAAATTTTTGGGTTCCTATAGGTGAGAAGGGTTGGTTTACACGGGGAGTCAATGCCGGGCTGTTTTTCAGTGCATTGACCCCTCCTGCATTCCTCCCCTTCCCCCCCAAAGCCACATCCCTGCATGTAATTTTTACTGTATTTATTTCTATTCACAATTTTATTCATTTTTATTTGATTGTATTTTATAATGTGAGCATTTATTTTAAATATATGTTTTTATGGTGTAACATTGCAAAACGTATGCAGCAATGTACTGGAGTATACTGACCATTTATGTACCATAGGACAAAGGTTGAGACTGTGGGACCGGCCTAGTCTGAAATCCGACCCATATTTTCCATTAAACCTTTCCATGTTAAAATCCAGTCATTTCAGCATGTGTCATATCTTAAATGTTATTCTATTTTATTTTAACATGTAACTTACACATGTACAAATATAATGTATCAAGTAAGACACACACTGTGATACGTTTGTAGTCAAGCAATTGATTATACCATTAAAGGTGATGATTGCGGCTGTGCAGTTTAGCCCGGTCCGCAATCCAACCCATATTTTATAATGGACCCAATTAGGGTATATAAAACAACAACTTGTGTCTGTATCCAGCATTATACAACTACCTACTGAGGAAGGAACTTGTTTCCGAAACGCGTCTAGTGTGTATTGAGACCAGGCTACCGGTGCGGTTTTTCTAAAAAACGCAAGAGGACTTTTCTTCAAACATATACCGCTGCAAAGATTTGTTCATCAAGAATCTACTAAGTGGACTGAAACTGTGCTGTTACATCTGACACTGCCACAAACACAAGGTAAATCCTGTTGTGTTCACTCTCCCTGGCCTGACAAGTTCAGGCAATCACCGGCTCGGCTCAGCTATACCAGCTTCCGTCTGGCCGGACGGTGCAGGCGCCTACGTCACAAACCAGCGATCGACTCCTTGGCTGGACACGTGGGACGCTGAGCGAGCGGGTCTGATGGTTTGCTCCGCCAGGAACAAGTAAGTGGAGCCCCACAGATTGGAGCAAGTGTGGTTACTATCGGTCAGACGACATTTAAACACAGAGTCCCCCTTGTGGGAAATTACAACAAGGACAATCTTGAACTTTTGGTACTAACTAGTTGGCAAACTGGTATCTATAATTATGGACATTTGAGCGGTTCATTAGATTAACCCTTGCAGCCTAAATCTAGCCATTAGGTCTCATTCCTAGGAGTACTCCGGTTATATAGGTTTGTGCGAGAGCTCCGCACTTCTATACCTATTTACACATTCTGTTATGTTTGTATGCTGATACTGACACCAAGTCAGTTTGTATTTATTTAGTGTAATAATAAATTTTATGCAAAAATACTGTGAGCCAGCCTATATTATTATCATTGATTTATTCCTTTTTTTCAGCTGGTAACTGAAAGGCTGAGCTCCAGTAGTTTGCTGGTGGAGCCTTTTCTAATTATTTGATACTAAAAATAGTTATTACTTTACATTCCCCATATGACTACTTCATGTATGGATCAATTTGGGAATGATATTTTATTTTTGGGGGATGTTACAAGGCTTAGAAGTTTAGAAGCAAATCTTAAAATTTTTCACAAATTTTCAAAAACCCACTTTTTAGGGACCAGTTCAGGTCTGAAGTCACTTTGTGAGGCTTACATAATAGAAACCACCCAAAAATGACCCCATTCTAGAAACTACACCCCTCAAGGTATTCAAAACTGATTTTACAAATGTCATTAACCCTTTAGGTGTTCCACAAGAGTTAATGGCAAATGGTGATAAAATTTCTGAATTTAGATTTTTGGGCACATTTTCCATTTTAATCCATTTTTTCCAGTAACAAAGCAAGGGTTAACAGCCAAACAAAATGCTATATTTATTGCCCCGATTCTGTAGTTTGCAGAAACACCCCATATGTGGTCGTAAACTACTGCACGGGCACACAGTAGGGCATAGAGGGAAAGGTGCGCCGTATGGTTTTTGGAAGGCAGATTTTGCTGGACTGGTTTTTTTGACACCATGTCCCATTTGAAGCCCCCCTGATGCACCCCTAGAGTAGAAACTCCATAAAAGTGACCCCATCTAAGAAACTACACCCCTCAAGATATTCAAAACTGGTTTTACAAACTTTGTTAACCCTTTAGGTGTTCCACAAGATTTAATGGAAAATAGAGATACAATTTAAAAATGTAACTTTTTTGGCAGATTTTCCATTTTAATAATTTTTGTCCAGTTACAAAGCAAGGGTTAACAGCCAAACAAAACTCAATATTTATGGCTCTGATTCTGTACTTTACAGAAACACCCCATATGTGGTCATAAACCGCTGTACGGGCACACGGCAGGGCAGGGCCGGTACAAGGCAGGGGCCGAAGGAGCGGGTGCCCTGGGCGCTACCATTTGCGGACAGGAGGGGGGCGCAGGTGAAGTGCCAGCAGCAGTGGCGTCGCCAGGGGGGGGCCAGAGGGGGCCACGGCCCCCCCTACATCATGCTGTGCCCCCCCATGTGCCCCCCCCAACTAAAATGACCCCCCCCCAAGTGAGCAGCTGCCGCCGGGCACAGGGAGATGAGCGCTTCCATTGCGCTCATCTCCATTGTAAACTGTCTGTGCCAGCGGAGGTGCAGGGGAGGGAGAGGCGTGTCCCTTCCCTTTCCTCTGATAGGCTGCAGGCAGGCACCGAAGTGGAGGAGAGGCCCCGCCCCCTATTTACTCCTGTTTACCTTTCTAAAGCTAAAGGACCTTTGATGATGTCATCACAGGTCCTGTAAGGGAACTGCACAGTGTAAAGTGTAGTTCCCAGGTTAGAACAGTGCATCTGCCAGGACCTGTGATGACATCATCTTCAACATCACAGGTCCTGCAGAATCTAGCAAAGGAACTGCACCAAAAATGGTGTAGTTCCTAGGTTTCAAAGGTACATCTGCCAGGACCTGTGATGACATCATCACAGGTCCTTCAACCCCTAACAGCAAGTATTAAAAGTTCACAAGCAGCTCTGTATTGATCCATACAGACTGGAATGGAGAGGTAAGAGGAGGTCCTCCACTTTTCATCATTTACCCCCCCCCCCCTCCATGCCCTGTTTTTACTCATTGCTCACTCATGTATACTACTTCAGACAGTTACCACTACCTCATGTACCTCACAGTGACTATAATGCATAACTGACCACATATTTCTATAAACACTGCATCTACAGTATTATACCTTCTATGTGTCACATCAATACACTGCTCTGTATATATATATATATATATATATATATATATACACACACATACATGCACACACACTGCATATATTACACAGTATTATACATGCAATATGTACAGATATATAGTATATACCGCAGTGCACTGATATGTGAGGTATGAGGTATAATAGATGCTGTGTGTACAGATATCAGTACACTTCTGTATATACTATATATGTGAGGTACGAGGTATAATAGATGCAGTGTGTACAGATATATAGTATATACAGCAGTGTACTGATATGTGAGGTACGAGGTGTCAATACACTGCTGTATTTACTATATACCTGTACACACTGCATCTATTATACCTCGTACCTCACATATTACACTACTGTATATACTGTATACACTGCATATATTATACCCCGTACCTCACATATCAGTACACTGCTGTATATACTATATACCTGTACACACTGCATCTATTATACCCTGTACCTCACATATCAGAACACTAGGGAATATACTATATACCTGTACACACTGCATCTATTATACCGCGTACCTCACATAACTGTACACTGCTGTATATAATATACATCTGCATCTATTATACCTCTTTTGTGTGCCAGGGCTGTTTTGTAATCCCATTCCGGCCCTGATGGCATAAATTATAAAACGCAGCAGCAAGAATAGTTCATGGAACAAAGGGAGGGGCTATAAAAGGGGAATGGGGGCCCAATTTAGATTCCTGCTATGGGGCCCAGTGATTTTTATGTACGCCCCTGGCTGCAGGCACTAGGCCGGCAGCCTATCAGAGGCCGGCGCAATGACGTCATCGTGCCGCCTGAGCCTTACATTACAGCGTGGGACACAGGAAGAGGCTGCATCGCATCGCTGACACTTAGGTAAGTATAAGTGTTTTTTTTTTGTTTTTTTTTTACAATAGTGTTACTGGCACATTGGGGGGGCTTATTACAAAACTGGCACATGATGATGGGGGGGACTTTATACTGGCACATGATGATGGGGGGGAACTTTATAGTGTCTGTGACTTTCAAAGTCCCACAGTCCTTTGTTCTATTGCTTTAAGTATATTCTTGTTTTGAAACAACATTGATTCTTTCTTAAAAATGGGGGGGGGGGGGGGCGCAGTTTGCCATCTTCGCCCTGGGCACCAAATGGCCTTGTCCCAGCCCTGCGGCAGGGTGCAGAAGGAAAGGAATGCCATACGGTTTTGGAAGGCAGATTTTGCTGGACCGTTTTTTTGTCCCATTTGAAGCCCCCCTGATGCACCCCTAGAGTAGAAACTCCAAAAAATTTACCCCATTTTAGAAACTACAGGATAGGGTGGCAGTTTTGTTGGTACTAGTTTAGGGTACAAATGATTTTTGGTTGCTCTATATTATACTTTTTGTGAGGCAAGGTAACAAGAAATAGCTGTTTTGGCACCGTTTTTATTATTTTCAACATTTATCTGACAGGTTAGATCATGTAATATTTTTATAGAGCAGGTTGTCACGGACGCGGCGATACCTAATATGTATACAATATTTTTATTTATGTAAGTTTTACACAATTATTTCATTTTTGAAACAAAAACAAAAAAATCAAGTTTTAGTGTCTCCATATACTGAGAGCCAAGTTTTTTCAGTTTTTGGGCGATTATCTTAGGTAGGGTCTCATTTTTTGTGTGATGAGGTGACGGTTTGATTGGTACTATTTTGGCGTACATACGACCTTTTTGATCTTTTTTATTACCTTTTTTGGGAAGTAAGGTGGGCAAAATTTAAATTTCATCATAGTTTTTTATTTTTTATTTTTATGGCGTTCACCGTTCGGGTAAAGTAACATGACCGTTTTATAGATCAGGTCGTTACGGACGCGGTGATATCAAACATGTGTAGGGAATTTTATTTTTTTCATTTTTAATCAGTGATAAATTTTTTCACTTTTTATTACTTTTTTTTTACCCAGACCCACTTGGTTCTTGAAGATCCAGTGGGTCTGATGTCTGTATAATACAGTACAGTACACTATATAGTGTATTGTACTCAGGGGTCAAGTCCTGGGAAAAAAAGTGTGGGAACTCACCCAAGATCCACTGCAACCCCCCCCCCCCCCCCCCAAAAAAAAATATATATATTTTGCTGAAAATTCAGTGCAACATTTATTGTAAAGTGCCAGTTTACACAAACAACTGCAAAATTAACATGAAATAAACAAATATATATAGGGACCCGCACCTATCAGACAATGGGGGCATATCCTAGCGATATGCCCCCATTGTCTGATATGGGAAAATCCCTTTAAAATGCGGGGGAAAAAAGCACAGAAAATCTAGCATGCTGTAATTTGTGTCGCTGCGGATTGAGCCAAATGTACACATTGTGATCAAAACAAAACAAAAACTCCCCTTATATATAATTTACTTACAGTTCTGAAGAATCAGGGGTGCTGCCTGGTTTTGCCTCAGGGGTGCTGGCTGGCTTAGCCTCAGGGGTGCTGACAGGCTTGGCCTCAGGGGTGCTGACAGGCTTGGCCGAGCAGAAGGAGTGTGGGACTGTGAGGCCTTTTTTCTCCAAGCTGCTCCGGATCAGTGCTCTAGGCAGCTGGGCTCAGGGCTGGAAGTGGGCACCGCACAATAAGAAAAAAATATTTTTCATTACACCTCAGGTCAGACCACCAATCAGACCCCCAATGTTAATAAGACCTCAGATCAGAACCCAATATGAATGACCCCCAATCAGACCTCAGATAAGAGCCCCATGCCTCATAGCAGCCCCCAGTGCCTCTCCATCAGCCCCCCAGTGCCTCTCCATCAGCCCCCAGTGCCTCTCCATCAGCCCCCCAGTGCCTCTACATTAGCCCCAAGTGCCTCTACATTAGCCCCCAGTGCCTCATGTCAGCCCCCAAGTGCCTCTCATCAACCCCCAGTGCCTCTCATCAGCCCCCAGTACCTCTCATCAGCCCCCCAGTACCTCTCATCAGCCCCCCAGTACCTCTCATCATCCCCCAGTACCTCTCATCAGCCCCCAGTACCTCTCATCAGTCCCCCCAGTACGTCTCATCAGCCCCCCAGTGCCTCTATATCAGCCCCCAGCAGATCTCATCAGCCCCCAGTGCCTCTATATTAGCCCCCAGTGCCTCTCATCAGTCCCCAGTATCTCTCATCAGCCCCCCAGTGCCTCTATATCAGCCCCCAGCAGATCTCA
The DNA here is from genome assembly GCF_905171765.1 of Bufo bufo. Taxonomy (NCBI): domain Eukaryota; kingdom Metazoa; phylum Chordata; class Amphibia; order Anura; family Bufonidae; genus Bufo; species Bufo bufo. The sequence goes on from NC_053397.1 coordinate 155,083,318, forward strand.
TCAGCCCCCAGTGCCTCTACATTAGCCCCCAGTGCCTCTCACTCATCAGCCCCCAGTACCTCTCATCAGCCCCCCAGTGCCTCTATATCAGCCCCCAGCAGATCACATCAGCCCCAGTGCCTCTAATCTGCCCCTAGTGCCTCTAATCAGCCCCCAGTGCCTCTAATCTGCCCCTAGTGTCTCTAATCAGCCCCCAGTGCCTCTAATCTGCCCCTAGTGCCTCTAATCAGCCCCCAGTCCTCTATATCAGCCCCCAGAGCCTCTCCATTAGCCGCCCAGTGCCTCTTACCAGCCCCCAGGGCCCCATTTACTAGCCCCCAGTGCTGCCCCATCCACCAGCCCCGAGTGCCCCCTCCACCAGCCTCCAGTCAGTGCCTCTCCATTCAGCCTATAGTATAAAATATAAAATAAAAAAAAACACTTACACTTACCTCTCCTGCTCCTGGACGCAGACGCTCCTCTTCTACTGCTGTAGGCTGCGCACAGAGTGACGTCACAGAGCGACTCACTCGGCTCCTGTGCGCAGCCCTCACACGGACAGCTGAGGACCAGGAAGGCGGCGGTGAGTACAAAGCCTTCACCGCTTCCTCCTGGTCCTTTTGCCCTGAAAGGGAACGGCGTTCCTGCCATGAAAAAAGTGCAGGAACGCCGTTCCCACACGTTCCCCCTCGATTCGACCCCTGATTGTACTGTATTTTACTTACACTTTGTCTGAACAGATCTATGCCTTTAGCACAGATCTGTTCAGCACCATGGACAGCAGGATGCCTGAGAAGGCATCCTGTTGCCATGGGAACCTTCCCCGTCTGCCACAACTGAGCAAACGGGGAAGGAGGGGGGCTCCCTCCCTCTGTGACCCCATCCTGTCTGGGGGCTGCAAAGGCACAGCAGCCCCCCGATGGGAGAGGGAGGGAGCCCCCTCTTACTGTTAACCTTTTCCATACCGTGGTCCGGAAAACGGCTGACATTGCATCACAGATGTCAGCCGTTTATACCAGAGTGTCAGCAATGTGCTGACACTCTGGTATAACCATGGCCACCAATGAATATTCAAGAGGAGGTGGGCGGGGGATCACGGGACCCCCCCCCCCCCCCCCCCCCCCCGCGCATTTAGCCAAGGTGCCTGCTCAATGATTTGAGCAGGCACCTTGTTCCGATCACCGCCGGCCAGGCGGCAGTGATCGGAACAACACATGACGTACCGGTACGTCATGTGTCCTTAAGTACCAGGACAACATGACGTACCGGTACGTCATGTGTCCTGAAGAGGTTAATGAATCCTTGACACCAATAGGAATGACATAATCTCAAACCAGGACACTCTGCCCTTTAAAGTGGAAGATTTTGTTGAATGTGAAACGTCTACAACATACCAAACAATTGTATTACTTGCCGGGAACCAGGGCAGGAGTAATATTAGAATTAGAAATTCGATTCAATACGAATTTATTCGTGGCCAATCGCGTTAAAAAGCTGCTATTTTCTGGCTGCAGAGAGCCTGTATTGTAGTGTAGAACACTGTGTCTTGCAGTAACACGCATAGGGAGCCTGCTGTGGTGGTTAAACAATACTGTGAGTCTGTATGACATGCAGATAACAGGCGTCGCTCTTAGAATCACTGTTCACTTCACTCATTTGGTCGATTACAGAGCCAAAACTGACCAAATAACTCAAGATCCTACTATAGCATGAAAGAGCGCACTCCTTTTACACAGGTCATCAGCTGATTCCACATAGATGTCTACAGAACCTTTTCTAGTAAATGCTTATACAAGTAGAGACCCCCCGACAGAGTGGAGAGGGTGTCAGCAGTAAGTTTGTGTTGAAGTCACTGATTATTTTGCCCTTCCTCTGATCCGTCAGAACAATAACCCCTAAAAAACTGATCCTGTCTGTGGAGCATCCGCCTTCACTCGGTCAGCATTTGGTCAGTAATCCATCAGTATTGCTAATGCCCAAAAAAACAGGAGTGGATCCAAAACAGAGATGACACGTGAATGGAATCTTTGCGTGTCTTCTGTGTTTTGTACCCACTCCTGCTTTTGGCTACCAAATCATAAGCAATTCTGATGCAAAATAGGGGCCATGTCATACAGGCCTTACAGCTGCTACATAGACAGGATCCACTGTGCATCTCATTTTTCCTTCCTTCTGACAGATTAGAGGTTGCTGGTTTGTGTGTGCTTGCACACAGTAGGGTATTTCTTTGGCGCACAAAATACGACCTCAGTTGAGACTTTTGGTGAAATAGCTGTTTTATTGTTCAGTAGACAACGCGTTTCGGAGTTTATCACTCCTTTCTCAAGTCTCAAGACTTGAGAAAGGAGTGATAAACTCCGAAACGCGTTGTCTACTGAACAATAAAACAGCTATTTCACCAAAAGTCTCAACTGAGGTCGTATTTTGTGCGCCAAAGAAATACCCTACTGTGTGCAAGCACACACAAACCAGCAACCTCTTCCTTCACAGTCCCTAGGAGTCCTTGGCAACTCCATCCTAAGGGACCGAACGGGTATTGGCAGCACGACCCCCCCCCCTTCCCTTTCTCTCTCTGTGCACCTGCCTTCACGGACGTTGTGCTCCAACCCGCACAACACCAAAAGGTGAGCACACTCCATCCATTTCACTAAACCACATTATCTTTACCCACCACCCTATGAGCGCCTCTCCCTTCTTTTTGTCTCTCGCCGTAATTTCTGACAGATCAGAAGAAGGGTCAAATAAATGATGATGTCAACCAGGCCAAAAAGGCAAAATAGTGGCCCAGTCATGGAGTGGGGAGGGTGGGAACAGCATGAAAAGTCCACATAGTAATTGTAAGCCCTCACGGGCAGGGCCCTCTCTCCTTCTGTACCAGTTTGTAACTAGTCTTGTTTATGCTTAGTGCATTTGTCTGTATTATGTATACCCATTTTCATATGTACAGCGCTATGGAATCAATGGTGCTGTGGTGAGGTAGAAGCAGAATGAGGAGACCACAGAGTGGCCCAGTGACATAGTGGTGAGGTGGCAGCAGCATGAGGAGACCACAGAGTGGCCCACTGACATAGTGGTGAGGTGGCAGCAGCATGAGGAGACCACAGAGTGGCCCAGTGACATAGTGGTGAGGTGGCAGCAGCATATGGAGACCACAGAGTGGTGAGGTGGCAGCAGCATGAGGAGAACACAGAGTGGTGAGGTGGCAGCAGCATGAGGAGACCACAGAGTGGTGAGGTGGCAGCAGCATGAGGAGACCACAGAGTGGTGAGGTGGCAGCAGCATGAGGAGAACACAGAGTGGCCCAGTGACATGGTGGTGAGTTGGCAGCAGCATGAGGAAACCACAGAGTGGCCCAGTGACATATTGGAGAGGTGGGGGGCAATATCAGTACCAGCTGCAGATGGTGGGTGGCCGTAGGCGCACCTGGCAGCAGGTGTGGCATCAGGCAGGTGGCAGTATCAGAATAGTAGCTGAAGCAGGTAGCCAGAAGAAACATGTTTCTTTTGTCAAAGTGTAGGTGTGGCAGCATGAATTTGAAAATCCTGTCTGATCCATGCCTGATTCATCTTCACAAAGGTCAGTTTCTCCACATTTTGGGTGGACAGGCAAGTTCTCCTTGGAGTAACTATGGCCCCTGCCGCACTAAACACCGGCTCTGATGCCACGGAAAGAAAGCTTGTCCAAGGTAAACTCAGCCAGTTGCGGCCACAATTCGAGTTTGTCTGCCCAGTAGTCCAGGGGATCTTCGATGTGAGGTGGCAAAGTACACTCCAAGTATGCCACAACCTGCTGGTTCAGGTTCTGCTCTATATCTATAGATAAGGTAAAGGACGGCTCACCCCTGACTCAAGCTGGCAAGGTGCTCCAACCCAATGTCATACCCCGATCACCAGAAAAAGAGCAATAATAGTAAAGAAAAGGATGGGCACTCTTATACCTGGACCACAGAGTAGGCAATATGACACTAGTTTATTGGTAACAATATATAGAGGTCACCATGCACATATAAAGTGAAGTGATATATCCTGAACAGATTAATACCCTATTAAAATACAGTTGATAAAATATAAATATAAATATAATATGATATTAGTTCACTGATATAACTAATATGCGGGGGTGGGGGCCTGATATGCCGGCCAAGGGATCATATGTAGATGACCAAGGTTAAGCCAGATTGCATGCAGGCTAAAGTGCTAAGTATATTTGGTTAGTTAGAGCAATGGCCAATACCAATTATATCTCCACAAAATCAAATATAATACAAAGTGTGCAAATAGTGCCAAACCAGTGCGTCAATAAATGAATACAAAACTAATATTTTAGTGATAAAACATAGTGACATAAAAATAATATTAATGAATCAGTGCAATAAATAGCAAAAAAGCAGTGCTCAAATGGTTACGGTGATACGTATCCGTGAAAAATGTCTGTGGAGATTAATCCTAGAACTCAGTCTTTCTGCAATAGTGTAGCAAAGGTTCCTGAAAATTGGCTTAATGTTCCAATATTTAATCCGGAACATATACTGAGTTACACAATGTAACAGTCCAGCGAATCTCTAGTTAAAGCAGCCTTAAGTTGCAGTGGCAATAATTCATTAGATATGCGGTGCAGCGGTTAAGCAGCAATATGTGCACATATAGTAAAATGTTTTATTACTCACATACGGATTTTCTACCGTCCTCACCGTGGCATCCCACGTAGTAGAAATTCAGGGTAAGATATATCCCTGGGCAGCAGACAGAAAAGCAGCCTAGCTGTTTAGGTAAAAAACCTGTAAGGTATAATCCTGTGATTTTTCAGGTCCGGCTGTGAGTAGAGGTGCTTGATAATGCTTGCTCTGTCCCACTGCAGGTTCACCTTAGATTTCCTTGATTGGAATGGGTGTTCCACCTGTCTTTAGTGCAATCACGTCCATAGGTGGCTGCTAGAAGGCCATAATTCCTTTATCCTAGAAAGCGCTTTCAGTTATCCAACATCGAATGGCAAACTGTTGCGGTTTTTTGTCAGGTCCAATTCATCCACGCCAGACGCGTTTCGAAGGTTATCCACCTTCTTCCTCAGTGGCTCTATTGGATCTGACTCGTTTGCCTGCTTTTCATTCATTTTGGCTGCCAAAAGGGTTCTATAGTAAACCCGAAATGGATCGGGAAGGTCTGAATGTCCCAGATACAATTTACCATATGTTGCGGTATTGCCGCGATTTGTCTGCGGTTTTTTGTGCAGCTATGCGTTTTCTTGTTTTATAGAATCTTGAGTTCATCAGAACCATTAATCATACTTAATGGGCTAGGATACCACCTATTAGGGTAGCCAGGTTTTGACTTCTGGCTCTACCTTGCCTGAAACTATCTCTGCACCATTCTCTAATTGGATTATTTTTTATATGGAGCTGTATATCCCAAATTACAGAACATTTTATAATTTTAGACCTGTAACAGACGCCCACCATATAGAACTCTATTTAATATATTTTTAAATATTTTTTAAATAAATGATTAAATACTTTTTTATTTTTTATTTTTTTATTTTTAATTTTAATTTTTATTTTTATTTCATTTTCAATAAAATAATGTTTAACACACAATTTTTATATTTAATATTACTAGGTAACTGATGGATATATATATATAGCAAAAATATATGACCATTTAATGATTATGGAACACTCATGATAGTAAGAATAAGCTATGATGGGATCCTACCATTATTATTTGCTTATGCATTCTTTATACTCCAGTAGATTTTATATATTACATTTTATATGCTCCTGTAAATGTATACTATTATATAATTTTATTCATATAAGAGGTTAACGCAGCAGACTATATAGAAAATTAAGTATGATTAATGGTTCTGATGAACTCAAGATTCTATAAAACAAGAAAACGCATAGCTGCACAAAAAACCGCAGACAAATCGCGGCAATACCGCAACATATGGTAAATTGTATCTGGGACATTCAGACCTTCCCGATCCATTTCGGGTTTACTATAGAACCCTTTTGGCAGCCAAAATGAATGAAAAGCAGGCAAACGAGTCAGATCCAATAGAGCCACTGAGGAAGAAGGTGGATAACCTTCGAAACGCGTCTGGCGTGGATGAATTGGACCTGACAAAAAAACGCAACAGTTTGCCATTCGATGTTGGATAACTGAAAGCGCTTTCTAGGATAAAGGAATTATGGCCTTCTAGCAGCCACCTATGGACGTGATTGCACCAAAGACAGGTGGAACACCCATTCCAATCAAGGAAATCTAAGGTGAACCTGCAGTGGGACAGAGCAAGCATTATCAAGCACCTCTACTCACAGCCGGACCTGAAAAATCACAGGATTATACCTTACAGGTTTTTTACCTAAACAGCTAGGCTGCTTTTCTGTCTGCTGCCCAGGGATATATCTTACCCTGAATTTCTACTACGTGGGACGCCACGGTGAGGACGGTAGAAAATCCGTATGTGAGTAATAAAACATTTTACTATATGTGCACATATTGCTGCTTAACCGCTGCACCGCATATCTAATGAATTATTGCCACTGCAACTTAAGGCTGCTTTAACTAGAGATTCGCTGGACTGTTACATTGTGTAACTCAGTATATGTTCCGGATTAAATATTGGAACATTAAGCCAATTTTCAGGAACCTTTGCTACACTATTGCAGAAAGACTGAGTTCTAGGATTAATCTCCACAGACATTTTTCACGGATACGTATCACCGTAACCATTTGAGCACTGCTTCTTTGCTATTTATTGCACTGATTCATTAATATTATTTTTATGTCACTATGTTTTATCACTAAAATATTAGTTTTGTATTCATTTATTGACGCACTGGTTTGGCACTATTTGCACACTTTGTATTATATTTGATTTTGTGGAGATATAATTGGTATTGGCCATTGCTCTAACTAACCAAATATACTTAGCACTTTAGCCTGCATGCAATCTGGCTTAACCTTGGTCATCTACATATGATCCCTTGGCCGGCATATCAGGCCCCCACCCCCGCATATTAGTTATATCAGTGGACTAATATCATATTATTTTTATATTTATATTTTATCAACTGTATTTTAATAGGGTATTAATCTGTTCAGGATATATCACTTCACTTTATATGTGCATGGTGACCTCTATATATTGTTACCAATAAACTAGTGTCATATTGCCTACTCTGTGGTCCAGGTATAAGAGTGCCCATCCTTTTCTTTACTATCTGCTCTATATCTACCTGCTTCTGCTGGTGAGTAGTTTCTTCAGTAGGCGGGTGAAGAAAACTGCTCATCAGCGACTCTAGACTTAAGTTGCTGCTGATGAAGTTGGTACTGCTCCTGCCCCCCCCCAGTGGCGTCGCTAGGTCAAAACATCCGGGGCTTGAGCCCCGGATGTTTTGTTCAGTGCCCCGAATGTTATGCTGCCTGCCTGGTACTAGCATTCCAGGGCTGCAGCCGGCACGGCAGGGCTTTTAATTGATTGGTCCCGACACCCTAGCCTGGAGTGGGCAGCCAGTGGAGGCGAATCCTGCCAAGTTTGCAAACAAACCGCCCCCCCCACCAGTACCGCGGCGCTCCCGCACTTACCTGCGGGCTACTGGCGCCGGGTGGAGGTTAACTCATTCAGGACTGGAGTGGACTGTACAGCGCACCGCACAGCCACTGACTGCAGAGGGGGAGGGGGAGGGTCGGACCCGGCGGAGGCAGAGCGTGCAGGCTGGTGGCAGAGTTGAAGACTCGCGTCACGCTGCGTGCCTGCCTGCGCGCCTGCTGGTAGCAAGGGGAGGGCGCCAAGAGTGTCAGACAGAGCCTGGTCAACTAGTTAGAAATGTCTGTGCCATCTCCCTGGCCCCAGTGCCCCGCTGAGCATGTTACTGGAATAAAAAAGTATGTACCTTACCCAGCCCTACCTACGTCTGTCCCTGCAGTGCTACTTCAGGGGGTAATAATAACTAGGGGGTATCTGGGTACATGAGGGGTAATATAACGGAGGAGGGGTATCAGACATTATACAGGGGTAATATAACTTATATATCACCCCTGTATTATGTCCCTGATACTGATAGCCCTCCTCAGTTATATTACCCCTGTTACCCTGTATAATGTACCCTGATACCCCTTAGTTATATTACTCCCTGGATGGCACTGTTATGGGGAGGGCTGGGATCTGTGGATGGCACTGTTATGGGGATCTGTGGATGGCACAGTTATGGGGAGGGGGTCTGTGGATAACACTGTTATGGGGAGGGGGATCTGTGGATGGCACTGTTATGGGGAGGGGGATCTGTGGATGGCACTGTTATGGGGAGGGGGATCTGTGGATGGCACTGTTATGGGGAGGGGGATCTGTGGATGGCACTGGTATGAGGAGGGGGATCTGTGGATGGCACTGTTATGGGGAGGGGGATCTGTGGATGGCACTGTTATGGGGAGGGGAATCTGTGGATGGAACTGTTATGGATGATCTGTGGGGTTGCCCAGATGGCTAGGCAATTCACTGTAGTTATTAACCCCATTCAGCAGTCCCCCGTTCACTGAAGGGGGGACTGCTGAAAGGGGTTAATAACTACTGTGAAGGCCCCCCCCCTTTGGTGGTGATGAGGGCGTGGCTTCATGGGGTGGGGGCGTGGTTTTACTTGGGCTCGTGCCCCTGATGTCTTCAGACCCTAGCAACGCCCCCCCCCCCCCCCCCCCCAGCATCCATGGCAGTAGAACGTGAGTGCAGAGGGCTCCCCTGGTCAGACCCACTTGAGGATGGGCGATGGCGCACATAGGCAGCAGTCAACTGACTACACAGGATGTAAAAAAGGCCCCCATTTTGGACTGGTAGCGAGGGTCTAACATGGTGAAGAGCCAGTAGTCATCCCTCTGCTGAATGGTGACAATTCGGCTATCACTACGCAAGCAACTGAGCATGCATCGGGCCATTTGCTCATGTGACTCGGAGAAACTCCCTGTCTCTATCTCTACTGCATACTGCAACGGTGTGTCTGGGTCATCTGCCTCATCTTCCTCATCGCCTTGTAGCTCCTCCGGCTGCTCCTGCTCCTCCTCTCCTGTCACCTGTGTAGAAAAATCTGGCATTTCTCTATGCATTGCTTGTGCTCCAATGTCCTCCTCTTCCTCCTCTAGTTCAACCCCCGCAGGGCTCATGTGCCCGTGAGCTGTAGTCGCCACTTCTCCTGTCCCCTGACCAGCCAGATTTAGCAGCATCTGTTCCAGGACATGAATCAGTGGAATGACATTGTTCATCCCATAGTCCTGGCGACTGACAAATAAAATGGTCTCCTCAAAGGGCCGGCAGGTGTCATGCATGAGCTGCCACTGGCTAACATCGAAGTTACACAGGGGAGTACCTCTGTCCACCTGTATCATCAAAAAATCGTTTATGGCCTTTCTCTGTTAATATAATTAGTCCAACATATGGAGGGTGGAATTCCAACGGGTGGAAACGTTGCATATCAGCCTATGTTGGTGGACGCCGTTCTGCCGCTGCAGCTCAAGGAGGGTGTGCTTTGCGGTGTACGAGTGGCTGAAGTGCATGCAACGTTTCCTAACCATCTTCAAGGTGTCTTGCAGATGGGGTGAAGACTTTAGGAACCGCTTTACAACTAGATTGAACATGTGCGCCATGCAGAGAGCATGGCTCAGCCCTCCTTGATGCAGCACCGACACCATGTTCTTCCCGTTGTCGGTCACCATCCTTCCGATTTTGAGTTGTCGAGTAGAAAGCCAGGATTCGATTTCTTGATGAAGGACGTGAGCAGTTCCGCCCCTGTGTGACTCCGTTCACCCAGGCAAACAACTTGCAGAACAGCGTGACACCGCCGTGCCCTGCACATGTGGTATGCTGGAGGAGCACTGTGAATTGTCCCTGCAGTGGAGGCTGAGGAGGCAGAGGGGGTGTCACGGCCTCTGTTGTGTTTGCCGTGACACAGTTGCCGTGCATGCTGTTGCCAGTGGCAACTTGTGTTTGTTGCAGCATGTAGGTGTCTGCCCCTTTTATCCTGCTTCTCTTCCCTGTTTGGTGCTGGAGGGGTTAACTATCTGGTTGGTGGGGATCTAGGTGTGTCCTGGGTGTGGCTTCTTGGCTCTTTATATCCTGGTGTTGTGAGTCTAAGGTCAGTTGCCATCCAGCCTTTGTGAGCTGGAGTGCTGATTCTATCCTGGATATACCACCTGTCCAGTGGGAGGCCCTCCCACTGGAAAGGTGGTATATCCAGTGGGAGGGCCTCCAAGCTAGACATCAATGTCTCCTTGATGTCTCCCCTATGTTCCCTATGTCTTTACCTTCCCTTGTATTTATGTTTGGTGTGGTTTATGTGCGGGGTCGGTTGTATGTCTAGTTGTCATTACATGTCTGGCTTGTGGGTGTCTGTCTTCCAGCATATTCACTAGACTTTTCCCCTGTGAGTCGCATAACCCCCGGAAGGGGGTGTCAGGGTTCCCCGGAGGGGGAATCACAAGTCGGTGAGCAGCTCTGCCTGGGGCCGCCATGCTTTCTGTCTGCATGGGGGTCTGGTTGTCGTTGTGACCGCGGCAGGTAAATGCGTGTTGTTTCTAGGCTCTTACCTGACGTTTCAGTGGCTGTTCACTGACTGTCCCTTCCCTTGCAGCTAGGCCGTTGGAGACTCCTGTTCATCTGTGTCTGGATGAACAGGTCATCTCCTACTCAATATTTCAGGGATATTCAGGGCGACTCAGGGTCTGAGGCTCCTGTGTATGAGCCCACCTACCATCTGGGTCTGCTCAAACGGTTAGGAGTCAGGGCTGGGATTAGGGCGGCTCTAGGAGGTGACCTGCTCCCTTTTCCTGGTGTTCAGGCCTAGCTGCTTCCCCGTTTTCATACGCTATGCGGTGGAGAGTTTTCTCCCACTCCCCACCGTGACAGGCGAACATTGTCGCAGGTCCAACACGTCGGCGCTGCCGTGCACTTTGACAGACACCGACAGACTGAAGGACTGGCCCACCTTCGGTTCTACATACATGTGCAGGGCTGGTACTGCCTTTTTTGTGAAAAAATGATGGCTTGGGACTCTCCACCTCGGCTCGACACATGCCATCAGTTCTCTGAAAGGTGCAGAGTCCACCACTTGGAAAAGGAGGGACTGCAGCAACTTGGTCAGGAGCACGCCGTTGGATAAGTGCACGCATACTGTTGTCTCTTGGCAATCGTTTCGGTGATCGATTGCTGACGGAATGACCCACGAGGAGTAGGAGGATGAGGAGCAGGAGCATCAGGACCAGCAGATGATGGAAAGGACAGACAGCTCCCTTCAGCTGAGGTGGTGGAGCCTTGATTGCATGAAATTGGGTGCATGCCACTGGGTGATGCAGTGGTTGCTGCGGCAGGCTGGACCACCACATCGGAGCCACGGTTCTCCCAGGCCACTTTATGGTGACCCTGCATGTGTTGACGCAGGGCCATGGTGCCAACATTGACACTCTGGCCACGCTTCACCTTCTGCCCACAAATTCTGCAAATGGCCATGTTCACCTCCTCCGGCGGCATAACAAAAAATTGCCACACCGCCAAGTATGGCATTTTCCCACCAACACTCCGCGCTGACTGCCTGCTACCGCTGCCTCCGTGAACCCCTGCACCGCTACTTTCCGGGCCTGTAGGCTCCTGCGAAGTGGGTGGTTTACCCCGGGAACGTTTGGCTCCTGACCTCCCACTGCTGACTCACAGCCACGCTACCACCCTTCTGGCTCAGCCGCTGCCTCATGCGCAAGCTGCCACCCACTTCGTCTGCTCAGATTTAGTGAGTCAGTGTTCTGACAAGAAATTAGAAGATAGCAGTTGACCAAGAGATAAAGACACTGGTCATAAAAGTAACTTCACTGCTATTTACATCCCCTACATTGCCAAAGTTCCAGGTAATAATGTCAGAGTGCTTCATGGGTTTTAAAAATGAGATCCACAAGTATTGTATTGTAAGGGTACTTTCACACTTGCGTTAAACTTTTCTGGTATTGAGTTCCTCCCTAGGAGCTCAATACCGCAAAAAACTGATCAGTTTTATCCTAATGCATTCTGAATGGAGAGCAATCCGTTCAGTATGCATCAGGATGTCTTCAGTTCAGTCAATGTACGGTTTTTCGACTGAGAAAATAACGCAGCATGCTGCGGTATTTTCTCTGTCCAAAATTCCGAAACACTTGCCGGATCCAGCATTATTTTCCATTGAAATGCCTTAATGCCGGATCCATTAAAATGCATTAATGCCCAAGTGTTCCAGAAAAACGGACCCGGTTTTGCAGTCTGCGCATGCACAGACCTTTAAAGATGTGAAAAAGATAAATACCGGATCCGTTTTTCTGGATGACAACCGGAGAGACCGATCCGATATTGCAATGCATTTGGGAGACGGATCCGTATCTGGATCGACAGCGGATTGCTGGATCGACAGCGACGGAACTGCCTGACGGAATCCAACAACGCAAGTGTGATAGTACCCTAAATCCTATTTGCCAAATTCAAAGTTTAACCCAATGAAGGGAAGTTGATCTCCGAAACGCATTGTTATTTCTGCAATAAATCAGAAGACTTTTCTCAACTACTCAATTTTATTTATTGATCGAATCAATACATCAGGACAATTTAGTTTCTTGCGCCAAGGGATGCTTTTACAAGTTCTAAGTGGTTAAAGACAGGGAGTGTTATAAGGGGGTGCCATGGCAGCCGGAGGCCTAGCAGTGGCCCCCCAGGTCAACCATGTACAGATGCCTAATGATGGCATTATATTGGTGATCAGAAAATCACAGTTTCAAGATCCCAAATATTTCTGGGGGGGGGGGGGGGGGAGAGAAATCAAGTAAAATAGCCATTAATGGGTTAAAAAGAGGATAAGGGGCCAGTTGTGCTTTACATTAGGGTCTCCATCAATGCTTACATGTCTTCAGCGGATGACCTGACCATAGCTCATGACTAAAGGGGGTGTCCCAGAGTCAGTACTTACCACAGGATAGCTGGGGCCCCCTGCCACACCGCTGACTTGGGGCACGCAGAACCTCCATTCACATGATCAATGTAGGTGCCCTGTGGGACACTTACCACCTATCAAAAGGTTGCGTGCCCATGCTGCGGACCGCAAATTGGGGTCGGGGTCCGCACCGCAAAAAAGTAGTGCATGCCCTACTTTTTTGCGGTGCGGAGGCATGGCCAGAAACACCAGGGAAGCACTCCATAGCGCTTCCGTGGGGTTCCGATCCGTGCTTCCAAACCGCATCTCCAGGTTTGCGGACCCATTCAATGAAATGTAATGCGAGCTCCAATACGGCCACGGCTGTGTGCATGAGCCCTAAGTGAGAAGTTTTGATTCTGGGACAACCAAAAGTACAAATTCTCTCTCTTAGACCCAGACAAACCAATCTAAAATTAAATAATGAACCTCCAAAAGGACCAAGACCCCTCCGCACCACCTGTGCAGGACAAGCACATTTTCTGCCCGTGAGTAATTATGAGTCACATGACTTTTACATACCTTCTAACATTCAAAAATCGCAAAGAGGGACAACATATGCTGGAGCGCATTGCGGCAATTTTTTTCAGACTAGGCCACGCCTCTAACTTCACCCAAAGCATAATTACTGACTCAGAACTGCTGCAGTTGGGGATCAGTTAAGTGAGTAAAGCCGAATGCACACGGCCATGAGCGGTCCGTGGTAACCCGGCCTGGATTCCTGCTGAGAGCAGAAGCGCACGGCGTCATTGGTTGCTATGACGCTGTGCACTTCATGCCGCCGCTGCTGTACAGTGATGTATGATCTATACGAGCAACCAATGACGCCGTGCGCTCCTGCTCTCAGCAGGAATCCAGGCCGGGTTACCACGGACCGCTCACGGCCGTGTGCATTTGGCTTAAAAGTTCCTTTATTTCTTTACAGCATGTGGAGCCACTGGGACAATTTTTTTCTTGCACTTCAATATCCATTTAAAAATATTAGCAGATAAATCACCGGATTATAGATATTTTAAGGTCCAAATTGCACCAAATAATGAACTTATCTAACATACAAATAGAAACCAGAGACTTTAGTAAGGAGCCATTTATTAATGCACATTTAAGCATTAATTCCCCAGGTCAAAACGAGGGACATTTAAGGATCAAAGAGGGACAGAGGGACTTGGGTCAAAAAGAGGGACACTTGGGAGGCATGCTTTTAGCTCTCGACCGTGCCTGCTGTGTGCCCTGAACCGTTGTCAATAAAGAAAATTGTAAATAAAAAAAGAGAGAGAGAGGGGGGGAAGAGCGTTGTATCACGTGAGTAGAAAGTATGCGAGGTCATAGTTCAATGAAAATGGCAGCCAATCAGGTGCGGGAACTGTGCGTGTGAGAACGAGGCTAGAGACGCAGACCGGCGTGTTTCAGTGGTGATTCCGGCCTGGGGAAGAGGGGAGAATGGCGAAACATCACCCTGATCTCATTTTCTGCAGGAAGCAGGCCGGAGTGGGTAAGATGCCGTCAATCCAGACTAAGCACTGGGAGGGCTGGATTAGTCCGGGTCACGCTGCTTTCAGTGGTAGCAGACATGGCGCGCCAGTTCTCATGTATTAGCAGGGACGTGGGCATCCTGTAAGCCCCGTCCTGCCACTCTGTACCCTGTGCTGCTCAGTGACCCCATGGCAGCCTCATGTTTCTGTATTATAGTGGGCCAGTGAGCTCATCGGCTGGGCTGTGCTTTGGATACCGCAAAAAACCCTCAACCAATAAACGCACATGGTTTTTGCATCAACAAACCTGCATTTACAGTGTTTTTTGGAAGAAAATGCTGCATAAACACAGGTGTGTTGATAAAAACTTTTTTTTTTGTTCATTTTAATTTTTTTTCCCCAAAACCAAAATGTGGCACACCTATGACGTGTGGCAGAACCCTCCGAATGCATGGCCTGAATAGCATATCATGAATAAAAACTACTGGCATAGTTTGCTTGGGAACAGAGGGCTCAAAGACCAGCAAAAAGCACAAGCATCGGTAGCTAGGCGGCCAGGTAATGTGGTCACCGTGGTTGAGCAACATTACAGGTCTCCCCCCCCAGTTCTTGTTTGCCTTGTACATTTACTGTTCTGTATATATGTATTTTGGGCCTATTCTGTACGGCGAGATGAATTTGTTGTTTTTGCTGACTTTTTAATGATTAGTATTCCGAGACTTAAATACTGATGACCTGTCCTCTGATCGGTGGGGTCCGACACCTGGGACCCCCACTGATCAACTGTTTGAGAAGGCAGCGCTGCTTCTGTGAGCACCACGGCCATTGTCCACGCTCAGCAAAACTTGTCATTTATACATTTAACGTTGGAGGTTATGCAGTGCTACGATATTGATGAGCCATCCTCAGGATAGGTCAATAATATCAGATTGCTCGGCACACCGTCGATCGGTAGTGGTACTCATGTGAGCGCTGCTTCCTCTACAACGTACCTGCGCCGTCTTCTTTGTAAAGGTGACCGTGTAATTACAACGGCTCGTCCTATTCAGGTGAAGATGCGTGGATAGGTCATCAATATGGTGGCACCGCACAACCCCTTTAAAGGGAACCTGTCCCCACAGAATGTAGTGCAGTCAGCACGTTATAGAGCTGGAGGAGCTGTGGATAAGTGATAACTTTATATAACCAGCTGTGACCGCTACATCTGTATACACACTTAGGCCTTATTCACACATCAGTGAATCACGGATGTGTGCGGTCTGTGTTCAGACAGATGTTAATGTTTGTTCACACATCTGTGAGCGGAAAAACCATGCACTAGTTTGGTCCATGATGTGGTCTAAACACGGCCATTGAAGTCTATGGGTCTGTGAAAACCACTGACAAAACACAGATGGCACGTTCTGTCAGTGGTTTACACGGACCTTTGGTTGGAGTTGTTCTGGAAATTAATTTTCAGCCTAACATCGTCCACGGAATATTGATGACACACGAAATAAACACGGATCTTTCACGGACTTGTTCACCGATAAAGTGATGGCCATCTTGTCACAGATGTGCTCATGATATGTGACTGAGGCCTTACACAGGGAA
Organism: Bufo bufo; assembly: GCF_905171765.1. Lineage (NCBI taxonomy): Eukaryota > Metazoa > Chordata > Amphibia > Anura > Bufonidae > Bufo > Bufo bufo. The sequence goes on from NC_053397.1 coordinate 155,099,326, forward strand.
TGCTAACAGTCACTGATAACACCTCCCCTGTGTCTAAGTGGAGTCAGAAAAAGCTGAGATTTAAACGTATAAATCACAAGTTTTCCTGAATCTTTCCCCACTAAACTATATATCAATGTGCTCAGCTCCTCCTGCGCTATAATTTGCTGCCTGCAGATTGCACTGCATTTTGAGCTGCCAGGTTCTCTTTAAACGGGTTATTGGGGTTAAATAAAACCTCAGGCAGCTGTAAATATGATAAAATATCAAAATAAATGATACTTACCTCTTTTCTCCCCTGCAGCTTCCTGCACTGCTCTCCTTTCCTGCACCTCTGTCATCTTCCTGGCTGCAGCAGTGACATTATGTGCACACAGGTTACTCTGCAGCCAAACTCTGGCTTCAGCAATGTATGGGACATCACTGCAGAGGTGATGTGGAGAGCACGGAATGTCACAGCTTCAGCCACGAAGATGGGGGCAGTGGCACATAATAAGCGGCAGGGGAGAAAGGTGGTAAATATCCCTTTTTATTATTTTATCACATTTACAGCTGACTGAGTGTTTGACTGACAACCCATTTAAAGATGACTGTGTTAAAGATCACTGTTATTGTTAATCCAGTTTAATAATCTGTTCTCTTTTTTTTTTTTCCGAAAATTTCAGCTATAGGCAGACTGTGCGAAAAATGTAAGTATTTTAAACATAATAATTTATGTAATCAAAAAATGTGACCCGGTTGATCAGTACTATTTATACTGATGCCCTATCCTCAGGATGGGCCGTCTGTATCTGATCTGATCAGTTGTTCTGCATTAGCTCCAGCGCCATCATATGTGTAGTGGACAAAACTGGTGATTGCAGCGCTGCTCCCATTAACTTCAATGTAAGAATTACTTCATTACATGAAGGGTAGAACTGTGTAATTTTGACGCTGGAACTACTGCAGAACAGCTGTTCGTCGGGGTATCAACCGCCACAGATCAGATATTGATAGGTCATGAGTATAAAAGTACTGTAATACCATATATAGTTGGCACTATAAAGATCTCGTCCGCGCAGCGGGCGCCATAGCAGCCAGGTTTATGCGGTTTCAAGCAGCAGAGATCCACGGCGGATGTATTAGATCAGTCATAAGGCTGATTGCATACATTTAACCACTCAGATGCTGTGGTCATATGTGACCACGGCATCTGAGTGGTGCGGGAGCCGCGCACTCCTGCTCCCGTAACAGCTCTCCCGTCTGAGATCGGGGAAACTGGTACCTTAGCGTAATAGCCAGAAGCCTTAAAGGGGTTCTACAGTTTGTTTTAACTGATGATCTATAGATCATCAGCATCTGACCGGCGGGGGTCCAACACACGGGACCACCGCCGATCACCTTCTCACTGTTTACCACTGGCCCAGTGACGTCACGACTAGTATTAACTGGCCACTCCCAGGCCAGTTGATACTAGTCGTGACGTCACTGGGCCTGCGGTAAAGAGTGAGAAGGCCACGGTGCTGCTGGAGTGCCGCTGCCTTCTCAAACAGCTGATTGGCGGGTGTCCCGGGTGTCGGACCCCCCGCCGGTCAGATGCTGATGATCTATCCAGAGGATAGATCATCAGTTAAAACAAACTGCAGAACCCCTTTAAAGGGTTTCTCCCACCAGATTTTGAGATTTTTCGCTGACTGACACTAGCGATCAACCAGTTTTCTTGGTTGTAAGTGGTAAATGTTAGTTTTATTAGTTACTTCACTATTATTCAAGAAATTCATGCAGAGCACTGCAGATATATTACGGTTCCTATTATCGTGGCAAATATCTGCATCTCTGCTTATGGAGAAAATATTTGTCTAAGGTTACCTTTAGTCCTGATCCATAGTCATTTGTTGGTCAGCTGGCCCACCACTGGTGTAAAAGTCAGCTGAACCTGCTGTATCATTGTTTTGTTAATGTTTTATATAAATTACCTTGTAGCATTATTGGTTGCATTCGCTAACAAAAAAACATTGTTTATTTTGTAGGTGACGGAAAGTGTGTCATTTGTGATTCTTATGTGCGCCCTTGTACACTGGTTCGGATCTGTGATGAGTGTAACTATGGCTCTTACCAAGGTCGTTGTGTCATCTGTGGAGGCCCTGGAGTGTCTGATGCTTACTATTGCAAGGAGTGCACCATTCAAGAGAAAGATGTGAGCACAGTAATATATATATTTTTTTTATTTTTAAAAATTTTTCAGACCAATTCACTTGAATGATTTTTGTACAGAAAATGGACCAGAATGGATGCAGATTCTGGGTTTCTTAGCATGAGCCAATGATTCGTTCCAAAAAAATTAATGGGTCTGTGCTCTATGTGGGTACAATCCAGATAGAGCACAGACTGATAAATTACTGACGTCTGAATCAGGCCTAACTATCATGCAAACTGTTTATATGTATGAATTTTTCAACCTTCCTACCCTGTGTGTGTGTGTGTGTGTGTGTGTGTGTGTAATAAATAAATATATATATATATATATATATATATATATATATTATACACACACACACGTCACATTATCCAAGGTGAGAGGTTTACAGGATAACTTGCAGGATAACAGGCCGAACTGGATGGACAAATGTCTTTTTTCGGCCTTATGTACTATGTAAGGCCTCATGCACACAACCGTTTTTTTTTTTTTTTTTTTTTTTTTTAAGGTCCGCAAAAACGGGGTCCGTAGGTCCGTGATCCGTCACCGTTTTTTCTTCCGTGGGTCTTCCTTGATTTTTGGAGGATCCACGGACATGAAAAAAAAGTCGTTTTGGTGTCCGCGCGGACCCAAACGGATCCGTCCTGACTTACAATGCAAGTCAATGGGGACTGATCCGTATGACGTTGGCACAATATGGTGCAATTGCAAACGGATCCGTCCCCCATTGACTTTCAATGTAAAGTCAGGAGTCCCTATTATACCATCGGATCTGAGTTTTCTCCAATCCGATGGTATATTTTAACTTGAAGCGTCCCCATCACCATGGGAACGCCTCTGTTAGAATATACTGTCAGATATGAGTTAGATCGTGAAACTCAGATCCGACAGTATATTCTAACACAGAGGCGTTCCCATGGGGATGGGGACGCTTCAAGTTAGACTATACTAAGAACTGTGTACATGACTGCTGCCTGGCAGCACCCGATCTCTTACAGGGGGCTGTGATCCGCACAATTAACCCCTCAGCTGCCGCACCTAAAGGGTTAATTGTGCGTATCATAGTCCCCTGTAAGAGATCAGGGTGCTGCCAGGCAGGAGGGGCAGACCCCCCCCCCCCTCCCTCTATTGTATTAATTTCATTGGTGGCCAGTGTGCGCCCCCCCTTCCTCCCTCTATTGTATTATTTTCATTGGTGGCACAGTGTGCGGCCTCCCCTCTTTCCCCCCTGATCATTGGTGGCAGCGGAGAGTTCCGATCCGAGTCCCAGTTTAATCGCTGGGGCTCCGATCGGTAACCATGGCATTTTGGCAACCAGGACGCTACTGCAGTCCTGGTTGCCATGGTTACTTAGCAATATTAGAAGCATCATACTTACCTGCTGCGCTGTCTGTGACCGGCCGGGAGCTCCTCCTACTGGTAAGTGACAGGTCTGTGCGGCGCATTGCTTAATGATCTGTCACTTACCAGTAGGAGGAGCTCCCGGCCGGTCACAGACAGCGCAGCAGGTAAGTATGATGCTTCTAATATTGCTAAGTAACCATGGCAACCAGGACTGCAGTAGCGTTTTGGTTGCCATGGTTACCGATCGGAGCCCCAGCGATTAAACTGGGACTCGGATCGGAACTCTCCGCTGCCACCAATGATCGGGGGGGGAGAGGGGAGGCCGCACACTGTGCCACCAATGAAAATAATACAATAGAGGGAGGGAGAGGGGAGGCCGCACACTGTGCCACCAATGAAAATAATACAATAGAGGGAGGGAGAGGGGAGGCCGCACACTGTGCCACCAATGAAAATAATACAATAGAGGGAGGGAGAGGGGAGGCCGCACACTGTGCCACCAATGAAAATAATACAATAGAGGGAGGGAGAGGGGAGGCCGCACACTGTGCCACCAATGAAAATAATACAATAGAGGGAGGGAGAGGGGAGGCCGCACACTGTGCCACCAATGAAAATAATACAATGGAGGGAGAGGGGAGGCCGCACACTGTGCCACCAATGAAAATAATACAATAGAGGGAGGGAGAGGGGAGGCCGCACACTGTGCCACCAATGAAAATAATACAATAGAGGGAGGGAGAGGGGAGGCCGCACACTGTGCTACCAATGAAAATAATACAATAGAGGGAGGGAGGGGGGCCGCACACTGTGCCACCAATGAAAATAATACAATAGAGGGAGGGAGGGGGGCCGCACACTGGCCACCAATGAAAATAATACAATAGAGGGAGGGAGAGGGGAGGCCGCACACTGTGCCACCAATGAAAATAATACAATAGAGGGAGGGAGAGGGGAGGCCGCACACTGTGCCACCAATGAAAATAATACAATAGAGGGAGAGGGGAGGCCGCACACTGTGCCACCAATGAAAATAATACAATAGAGGGAGGGAGAGGGGAGGCCGCACACTGTGCCACCAATGAAAATAATACAATAGAGGGAGGGAGAGGGGAGGCCGCACACTGTGCCACCAATGAAAATAATACAATAGTAACATAGTAACATAGTACATAAGGCCGAAAAAAGACATTTGTCCATCCAGTTCGGCCTGTTATCCTGCAAGTTGATCCAGAGGAAGGCCAAAAACCCTGTGAGGTAGAATCCAATTTTCTCCACTTTAGGGGAATAAAAAATTCCTTCCCGACTCCAATCAGGCAATCAGAATAACTCCCTGGATCAACGACCCCTCTCTAGTAGCTATAGCCTGTAATATTATTAAGCTCCAGAAATACGTCCAGGCCCCTCTTGAATTCCTTTATTGTACTCACCATCACCACCTCCTCAGGCAGAGAGTTCCATAGTCTCACTGCTCTTACCGTAAAGAATCCTCTTCTATGTTTGTGTACAAACCTTCTTTCCTCCAGACGCAGGGGATGTCCCCTCGTCACAGTCACAGTCCTGGGGATAAATAGCTGATGGGATAGATCTCTGTACTGACCCCTGATATATTTATACATATTAATTAGATCTCCCCTCAGTCGTCTTTTTTCTAAAGTGAATAACCCTAATTTTGATAATCTTTCAGGGTACTGTAGTTGCCCCATTCCAGTTATTACTTTAGTTGCCCTCCTCTGAACCCTCTCTAGCTCTGCTATGTCTGCCTTGTTTACAGGAGCCCAGAACTGTACACAGTACTCCATGTGTGGTCTGACTAGCGATTTGTAAAGTGGTAGGACTATGTTCCTATCACGGGAATCTATGCCCCTTCTGATGCAACCCATTATCTTGTTGGCCTTGGCAGCAGCTGCCTGACACTGGTTTTTGCTGCTTAGTTTGCTGTTTATTAAAATTCCTAGATCCTTTTCCATGTCAGTGTTACCGAGTGTTTTACCATTTAGTATGTACGGGTGACTTGCATTTTTCCTTCCCATGTGCATAACTTTACATTTATCAGTGTTAAACCTCATCTGCCACGTATCTGCCCAAGCCTCCAATCTATCCAGATCCCTCTGTAGTAGTATACTGTCCTCTTCAGTGTTAATTACTTTACACAGTTTAGTGTCATCTGCGAAAATTGATACTTTACTATGCAAGCCTTCTACAAGATCATTAATAAATATATTGAAGAGAATAGGGCCCAAGACTGACCCCTGAGGTACTCCACTAGTGACAGTGACCCAATCTGAGTGTGTACCGTTAATAACCACCCTCTGTTTTCTATCATTGAGCCAGTTAGTTACCCACATACAGATGTTTTCTCCCAGTCCGAGCATTCTCATTTTATATACTAACCTTTTATGTGGTACAGTGTCAAATGCTTTGGAGAAGTCCAGATATACGACATCCATTGATTCGCCGCTGTCAAGTCTCGAACTTACCTCCTCATAGAAACGGATTAAATTAGTCTGACATGACCGATCCCTCACGAAGCCATGCTGATATGGCGTTATTTGCTTATTTCCGTTGAGATGCTCTAAGATAGCATCTCTCAGAAAACCTTCAAACAGTTTACCCACAACAGATGTTAAACTTACCGGCCTATAGTTTCCAGGCTCTGTTTTTGGCCCCTTTTTGAATATTGGCACCACATATGCCACGCGCCAATCCTGTGGGACATTCCCTGTCAGTATAGAGTCTGCAAATATCAGAAATAAGGGTCTGGCTATGACATTACTTAATTCCTTTAGGATACGGGGGTGTATGTCATCCGGTCCTGGCGATTTGTCTATTTTAATCTTTTTAAGTCGCTGATGTACTTCTTCCTGGGTCAGACAGGACACTTTTAATGGGGAATTTATTTTTACATTCTGCATGTCATCTGACAGTTTATTTTCCTCAGTGAATACATTGGAGAAAAAAATATTTAACAGCTTTGCTTTCTCCTCGTCGCTCTCTGCGACTCCCCCCTCATTACTCTTTAAAGGGCCAACACCTTCAGATTTATACTTTTTAACATTTATATAATTGAAGAACATTTTAGGGTTAGTTTTACTCTCTTTGGCAATTAATCTCTCGGTCTCTAGTTTGGCCGCTTTTATTTGTTTTTTACATGTTCTATTTTTTTCCTTATAGTTTTTCAGTGCTTCCGTGCTACCCTCCTGTTTTAGTGTTTTATATGCTTTCTTTTTGTCATTTATTGCTTTCTTTACAGTTCTATTTATCCACATTGGTTTCTTTTTGTTCCTTAACCTTTTATTACCATACGGTATGTACCTCTCACAATGAGTTTTTAGGATGTTTTTAAAGATATCCCATTTTGTGTCTGTATTTGTGAGGACTTTGTCCCAGTTAGTTTGGCCTATGGCCTCTCTTAGTTGGCTAAATTTAGCTTTTTTGAAGTTTGGTATTTTTGTTCCTCCCTGTAGAAACGCTCTTTTGAATGATAATTGGAAGGTTATTACTTTATGGTCACTATTTCCCAGGTGTCCCCCAACCTGCACGTCTGTTGTTCTGTCAGGTCTATTGGTTAATATTAAGTCCAGTATGGCCGTCCCTCTAGTCGGGTCCTGAACCAGTTGGGAGAGGTAATTGTCTTTGGTTATTGCCACGAACCTGTTTCCTTTATGAGATATACAAGTTTCAGTTTCCCAGTCTATATCTGGGTAGTTGAAGTCCCCCATAATAACCACCTCATTATGATTTGCCGCCTCGTCTATCTCGTTTAGTAGTAGATTTTCTGTGGACTCTGGTATATTCGGTGGTTTATAGTAAACTCCTATTAGTAATTTATTGTTGTTTTTAGCTCCATGTATCTCTACCCACAGTGACTCCACATGTTCATGTCCCTCACTTATATTTTCTCGGACTGTGGGCTTTAGACAGGACTTTATATAAAGGCAGACCCCTCCCCCTCTCCGGTTTTGACGATCCTTTCTAAACAGACTGTAACCTTGTACATTAACTGCCCAGTCATAGCTTTCATCCAGCCATGTCTCAGTTATTCCCACTATGTCATAGTCCTCCTCACACATCACTAATTCCAGTTCACCAGTTTTATTAGTCAGGCTTCTGGCATTAGTATACATACATTTGAGAGGTTTATGTATATTTTTTACCCTACACCTTTCCTTCTGTACTGTTCTAGTCCCTCCTTCCATTCCTCCCCTATTCTTATTACCTTGCCCCCGGTCTCTATCTGCACTATCTTCCCCTCCTATAACGTAATTACCCTCCCCCCCAGTCCCTAGTTTAAACACTCCTCCAACCTTCTAGCCATCTTTCTCCCCAGCACAGCTGCCCCTTCCCCATTGAGGTGCAGCCCGTCCCTACGATAGAGCCTGTAGCCGATAGAAAAATCGGCCCAGTTCTCCAGGAACCCAAACCCCTCCTTCCTACACCAGTTTTTGAGCCACTTGTTAATCTCCCTAATCTCCCATTGCCTTTCTTGTGTGGCTCGTGGTACAGGCAGTATTTCGGAAAATACTACCTTTGAGGTCCTTGCCCTCAGCTTTTGACCTAAATCCCTGAAATCATTTTTAAGGACTCTCCACCTACCTCTAACTTTGTCATTGGTTCCGATATGGACCATGACCGCTGGATCATCTCCAGCCCCTCCCAGTAATCTGTCAACCCGATCCGCGATGTGTCGAACTCTAGCGCCAGGAAGACAGCACACTGTTCGGCGATCACGGTCTTTGTGACAGATTTCCCTATCTGTTCCCCTAATAATGGAGTCTCCCACTACCAGCACCTGTCTGGCCTGCCCTGCTCTCCTGGTTCCCTGCTTACTGGAGCTGACATTCCCCTGACTGGCAGAGGAAGTGTCTGGCTGCAGCAGTGCCGTCCCCGGACTGACATCCCCCTCATCTGCCAAACGTGCAAACTTGTTGGGGTGTGTCAGATCAGGGCTAGCCTCCCTGGCACTCTTCCCTCTACCCCGCTTTCTAACTTTTACCCAGCTAGCTACCTCACTTTCCTAGAGGGAGGGAGAGGGGAGGCCGCACACTGTGCTACCAATGAAAATAATACAATAGAGGGAGGGAGGGGGGCCCGCACACTGTGCCACCAATGAAAATAATACAATAGAGGGAGGGAGGGGGGCCGCACACTGGCCACCAATGAAAATAATACAATAGAGGGAGGGAGGGGGGGCCTGCACACTGTGCCACCAATGAAATTAAAACTGGGAAGGGAGGGGGGTCTGCCCCCTACTGCCTGGCAGCCCCTGATCTCTTGTAGGGGGCTATGATATTCACAATTAACCCTTTAGGTGCAGCACCTGAGGGGTTAATTTTGCGGATCACAGCCCCCTGTAAGAGATCGGGTGCTGCCAGGCAACAGGGGGCAGTCATGTACACAGTTCGTAGTATATTCCAACTAGAAGCGTCCCCATCACTATGGGAACGCCTCTGTGTTAGAATATACTGTCGGATATGAGTTTTCACTAAGTGAAAACTCCGCTCTGAAAAAGCTTTTATGCAGACGGATCTTCGGATCCGTCTGTATGAAAGTAACCTATGGATCACGGACGTGGATGCCAATCTTGTGTGCATCCGTGTTCTTTCACGGACCCATTGACTTGAATGGGTCCGTGAACCGTTGTCCGTCAAAAAAATAGGACAGGTCATATTTTTTTGACGGACAGGAAACCCGGATCACGGCCGCTGATGAACAACGGTGCATTTTCCGAGTTTTCAACGGACCCATTGACAGTCAATGGGTCCGCAGAAAATCATGGAAAACGGAACAACGGCCACGGATGCACACAACGGTCGTGTGCATGAGGCCTTACTATGTTAAAGTAACCGCCGTGTGCAGCACACAGCAACTAGATGGGCTGGGAGTGACTCAATAAGCAGGTTGTCACAGGTATGCTGACTGCAGTGCATCCCACAGCTACTGGAGGGTGTGTGGAGGAGGATCCACAGAGCGAAGCCTTTTCTGCCGATGCAACTTCATTGGCACAGGTGCAGTGACCATCTGTCTGCTTTGGAGCCTCATGCAGTAGAGTTTGCTACCGGTAGTCTCCGGGTTCATTTTGGCAGTGAGCTGCTCCACTGTAGTGTTTCGGAGTCCTCATGAACGTTCATAGCCGACATTCACCTCTCACATCAATGGTACATGGTGCTCTGCAGTTTCCCCTTCGCTTATTCACAATGGTGTCATTTGTCCACTCACCATACACTTTGACTACAGCAGCACGAGAACAGTTCACAAACTGAGCAGTTTCAGAAATACTGCCACCCTTGGCCTGAAAGCCAATATTCATCACTTTTACCCATGGTGACAACGATGGATAATTTGCATACAGCCTATCGCACACTAAGCCAACTCACAACACTTTCCTTCATGAGCTACTTGCTGCCGAAGTGGTCAGAATAATGTGACTCGACTATGTATGTAGAAAAAGGCTATGGACATCTTTAACGTAGAAAAATTTGCACCAATGCTGCGGTCACATCACATTTCTATCATCTGCTAAGCAGATCATTTACTTTGAGGCTGGATTCGCGTTGTGTTTTAGCCCTCCACAGAGCTTTCCTTTGGGGTAATACGTCTGAATACCTGAAAACAGTACTCAAACATATCCCCTTTTTTTTTTACTGGACATAAAAGCATGGTAGTCTCTGCATTTGTGTCTGTTTTTTAGCAGACTGTGGTGGATACGTTTTTGTTTAATGTTGTAATTTGAACTCAGTCTTAACCCCTTCGCTACCAGCTACGGCGCTAGAGTGATGGGCAAACATGGCGCACGTGCAATGGGCATCACGGCCGTCAGGTCTCTGCTGTTTCAAGACCCGCAGCTAATGATCAGCAATAATGCCGATCGAGGTCATTCAAGCCTTTTAGATGCCATGTTTAGGTGAGATCATGGCATCTAAAGGGTGAAAAACCCAGAATAGTGGTATCCTCTGCGGCCAATGAGGATGAAGCTGCAATTCTTATTTTCCATTTCGTCCACCATGACGGCTCTACTATGAGATTGACCCTTGACCTCTGTAGGGGCAGGAACACACAGAGTTTAAAAGGCCACCACCCACACTCACCCTCAGTGTTTCCTGTCCCTACGGGGTCAACCACACAGAGAGCCCTCCTGGTGGAGGTGAAGAAAAAGTTTATTATTTTATAAAATACCTGAGGATTCCGTCCTCGTCCCCTGCCCTCCTACGGTCTGGTCCAAAGCTGGGCAGGGGATTCATATGGAGCCGATCTCGCTTCTGTACCAGGAGCCTGTATCCCTCCCCACAGTGCGGTCCCCCTTCCCTATGTTGAGGAAGCTGACCGCAGGGAAGCAGCATGCTGAACGCCGACAGGAAGCCTCAGCATTACTCTCTGCTCCCGGCGGATGGAGGCGAAAGGGGCGGAGCTTAGACCGGAAGGGGCGGGGCTTAGATCGGCCGCACGGCGGTGACGTCAGACGCCGGACTGACTACTCGTGGCGGCAGATTCAAACAGCCAGTGGCACCGATCTTCCTCCTGGCGCATACAGCACTAATGTCTGCTCCTGAAGCCCCGGACGCCTCTACAGCCCAGATGGACTCTGAAACTCCCTCGGCTACTCCAACAGTGAGTTCCCCTGTGAGGAAAGACAAAATGATGTATCTTTTTTTGACTTACTTGCTGTTTTGTCTATTGATACCTGGCTGCTCCTCTCTTTCATAGGGAGTTAAAGAGCCCAGAACAAGGTCTAAAGTTCAAAGATGTGCAACTTGTAATAAGAAGCTTCCCGAGAATTATAAAAAGAAGCTCTGCCAGAGCTGCATAAAAGACCTTATAAAAGAGGAGCAGCCGTCAATTTTGTCCGAGGTCAAAACGCTTATTCAGAACGAAATTAAGTCCTCTTTGGCCTCCCTCAGATCAGCCCCGTCTACACCTCCTGCTGCAAAAAAACCTAGATTATCCGCCCCATCCTCCTCTGTTTCGGAGATTATGGACGAGGGGGCCTCCACCTCTGGACAGAATGTGGACTTTGACGTTCTATCAGAGGGGGAGATAATGGAAGATAATAAAAAATATTTATTTTCTTCCGAGGATATGGAGGAGCTATTGGGAGCTGTCAGAGCAACCATGGGGATTGAGGAGGTGAAAAAACCAAGGTCCGTCTTAGACGAGATGTTCGGGGGACTCAGAGCAAAAAAGTTAAAAGTTTTCCCAATGAATGAAAATTTAAAGGACATGATCTTAGACGAGTGGACTGACCCCGAGAGGAGACTAGGGGTATCTCGGGAATTCAGAAACCGGTTGTTGTTTGATCCAGCGGACGTCAAATTATTTAACGAGACCCCCAAAATTGACATCCAAGTGGCGAAAGTAGTTAAGAAGACTTCCCTCCCATTTGAGGACTCTTCACAACTACAGGACCCAATGGAAAGGAAAGCCGACTCTCTCCTAAAGAAATCCTGGGAGACAGCTATGTTTGGGGTCAAAACCAACATAGCCGCAAGATCTATGTGTTTTTGGCTTAACGAACTAGAAGAACATATCAAAAACAAGACTCCTAGGGAGGAAATATTGAGCTCTATCCCACTCCTCAAATCTGCCACGGCCTTCTTGGCGGATGCCTCGGCGGAATCGGTGAGGTTCGCCGCTAAGGATGCGGCCCTCACCAATTCCGCAAGGAGAGCTTTGTGGATGAAAGCCTGGGGAGGGGATAGAGCATCAAAAGCAAAACTATGCTCCATAGCGTTTTCTGGGGAATACGTTTTTGGACCCGTATTAGACTCTATCCTGGAAAAGGCTGCAGACAAAAAAAAGGGGTTCCCGGAAGAGACCAAAAAGAAGCCCTTTCGTTCCTCCAACTCCCAAACTATACCCTATAGGGGCAAAGGAAAGGGGGGTAGGTGGAGTTACCAGAAGGGGGGGGAAAAGGCAGAGGTTTCCTTCTTAACCCCCAAAATAAAGATAAACAATGACGCCAGAGTAGGGGGAAGACTGCGGAATTTTCTGTCCCAGTGGGAGTCCATTACAAAAAATCCATGGGCTCTAAATATAATTCGGGATGGCTACCGGATAGAATTTTCCTCAGTCCCTCCAAAGAGGTTCAAAATAACCTCTCACAGCCCAAAAATAATAGAAAAAATCTGGCAGGGTATCCTGCAACTTATAGACTCAGGCGTTGTGACAGAAGTCCCAAGTTCAGAAAGAGGAAGGGGTTATTATTCCAGTCTATTTCTGGTACAAAAACCAGATGGTACCTTCCGCACTATTATAAATCCAAAAGGATTAAACAAAGTGGTCGCATACAGGAAATTCAGGATGGAATCTGTAACATCCATCATTCCCCTGATCAGAACAGGAGACTTCATGACATCCATAGATTTAAAAGACGCGTACTATCACATCCCCATAAACAGATCATCGCAAAAATTCCTCAGGTTTGCCCTAGTGGACAGCTCAGGAGTTGTAAGACACTTCCAGTTCACTGTGTTACCCTTTGGAATCTCATCTGCTCCAAGGGTATTCACAAAACTAGTAGTAGAAATGATATCCCCTCTGAGAGCAGAAGGGATAAAAATTTTCCCATACTTGGACGACTTTCTGGTCCTGGGACCCTCGGAGCAGGAGACAACCAGCATTACCAGAGACCTGATGCACAGGTTTTCAGACCTGGGGTGGGTAATAAACCTGAAAAAATCAAGTTTAATCCCCTCAACCAAAATGAAATTTCTGGGGGTAATACTGGACTCGGTCTCCCAGGTGACATCCCTCCCTCGGGGAAAAAGTTACGTCGTTTATAGAAAAAACACAAAAATTCCGAAGTCAATCCCAGTGCTCCATTCGCAATGCCATGAGCCTCCTAGGCACAATGACCTCCTGCATAACAGCGGTGTCTTGGTCTCAGGCCCACACCAGGATTCTCCAATCTTGGATCCTGCAAATTTGGGACAAGAGACAGTGCTCTCTAGAGAAAAAAATCCCCATCCCGAGTCAGGTAAAATCAGATTTAAAATGGTGGATGAAAGAGGAAAACCTGCAAAAGGGTGTACCCTGGGTAAAAGATCCGGAGATTCAAATAAACACGGATGCAAGTGGTACAGGATGGGGAGCAAAAATAGGCTCGATAAATTACCAGGGCACTTGGTCGGACGCCATGAGAAAATGTTCCTCAAATCACAGAGAATTGAGGGCAATCTGGGAGGTGCTGAAGGTGTCACAGGACAGGGTCTCCGGAAAACACCTAAAAATCCTCTCGGACAACGTAACAGCCATAGCATACCTGAAACATCAGGGGGGCACACGATCATCAGGCTTAAAGGAATTGGCAGAAAAAATATTCTCCTGGGCGGAAAAGAACGTTCTATCCATCACTGCTATCTATCTAAAGGGTACAGAAAACATACAGGCGGATTTTCTCAGCAGAGTAACCATAGATCCGGGGGAATGGGCCCTAAACTCAATCGTATTCGAGCAGATTACCAGGAGGTGGGGGACCCCCAAGATAGACCTGTTTGCATCAAAAAAGAACGCAAAGGTCCATCCCTTTTGTTCCCTAAACCCAAGAGACAACCCTTGGGCGACAGATGCATTTTCAGTCAGGTGGTCTTGGGATCTAGCCTATGCCTTCCCCCCCTTGGCCATTAATACCCAGGGTGCTGCAGAAAATAAGATCGGACCCAGTAACCGTAATACTGGTTGTCCCGTACTGGACAAAAAGGAATTGGTTCCCAGTGTTAAAAGAACTGGCTCTGGAAGAACCCTGGATAATCCCCCCCACGGGAGGACATTATCTCTCAGGGTCCAATTCTTCACCAGAATCCAGGTCTTTTCAGACTATCGGTCTGGATCCTGAACGCGAAATCCTAAAAAGCAGAGGGATATCAGAGAAAGTCATAAACACCCTTAAGTCCAGCAGGAAAGAAGTTACTTCTGCAATATATCTTAAGATATGGAAAAAATATTGTAGTTGGCTTGGCCAGACTCCTCCCGTAAACTCTTCTCCCAATATTAAAAAAGTGCTAGACTTCCTCCAACGAGGGTTAGATCTGGGCCTTAGACCAAGTACTCTCAAAGTACAGATCTCTGCTTTGGGGGCTTATGATACGGACCTGGCCAGTCACAGGTGGATAAGGAGGTTCATAAAAGCTGCCTCAAGATTGAGACCTTCCCTAACCCCTAGGACGCCTCAATGGGATCTAAACTTGGTCCTAAAAAACCTTACAAATTCGCCTTTTTCTCCTACGCAGGATATATCTCTCAAACACCTATCTTTAAAAGCAGCCTTCCTAGTGGCAATCACTTCAGCCAGACGTCTGGGTGAAATCCAAGCGCTGTCCTGCAGGGAATCATACCTCACGATCTTCCCGGACAGAATAGTTTTACGTTTAGATCCAGGTTTTCTCCCAAAAGTGGTGTCGGACTTTCACAGAGACCAAGAGATCATCCTTCCATCTTTTCCCAAGGACGACCCATCACAGGATCAGTTCCAGCTCCTGGACGTCCGGGATACCATCATACAATACCTGGACTTAACAAAAGAATTTAGGAAAGATGATAACCTTTTCGTTCAGTATGGGGGTCCAAACGGGGAAAAAGGCATCCAAAGCCACGATCGGATGATGGATCAGATCTACTATTATTTGCTGCTACCAGAAGTCGGGTCTAGATAGCCCCACGAATATAAAAGCTCACTCTACAAGAGCTATGGCGTCTTCATGGGCAGAAAGAGGAGGTGTCTCCCTTGACAGGATTTGTAAAGCAGCCACCTGGTCGAATAGAAGTACTTTTATCAAACATTACCGGATTAATGTGTCAGCTTCTGCGGATTTAACCTTCGGTCAGAAGGTTCTACAAGCAGTTACCCACCCTGTTTAATAATCTGGTAGTTCTCATAGTAGAGCCGTCATGGTGGACGAAATGGAAAGACCGTAATTAGACTTACCGGTAATTCTGTTTCCTTGAGTCCACCATGTCGGCCCAGATTTCCCCCCCTGAGATTTAAGGAGGGGTTGAGTATGAATTAATACTCAAAAAAAAAAAAAAAAAATGTATATATTCATATACTTGCCTAGGTTAAGGCTACACCCACTTGGTAATTTGGAAAGCACTGGGGGTGAGTGTGGGTGGTGGCCTTTTAAACTCTGTGTGTTCCTGCCCCTACAGAGGTCAAGGGTCAATCTCATAGTAGAGCCGTCATGGTGGACTCAAGGAAACAGAATTACCGGTAAGTCTAATTACGGTCTTTGGCCAGCAGGTGGCGGGCCAACATAAGAAATGAGCAATCCTGAACAATTATTGGATCTAAAAAATCCTTGATTGTTCAGAATAAAAAAAATATATATTTGATTTTGTAGGCTCAAATAAGAGCTTAAAAATCATTAAAAAAACCTGTTAAATATATAAAAGTTTAAATAACAAAAAAAAATCATGGTTATCACCGCAACCGTAAACGCCCGTACTATTAAAAATATAAAAATATTTTTCTAATATGGCGAATTACATAATTGAAAAAAAAGTCAAAATGGCCAAATTGCCATTTTTTTCCATCGCTTCTCTTTCCCCCAAAAAGTAATGTGAACAAAAGGTCACACACTCCAAAATTGTATATTTTTCCCCTCAAAGTTTAAACTTATTTTTACACTATTTATTTAGATATATATATATATATATATATATATATATCTCTATATATATATCTCTATCTCTATCTCTATCTCTATCTCTATCTCTATCTCTATCTCTATCTCTATCTCTATCTCTATCTCTATCTCTATCTCTATCTCTATCTCTATCTCTATCTCTATCTCTATCTCTATCTCTATCTCTATCTCTATCTCTATCTCTATCTCTATCTCTATCTCTAATATAATCTCTATCTCTATCTCTATCTCTATCTCTATCTCTAATATAATCTCTATCTCTATCTCTATCTCTAATATAATCTCTATCTCTATCTCTATCTCTAATATAATCTCTATCTCTATCTCTATCTCTAATATAATCTCTATCTCTATCTCTAATATAATCTCTATCTCTATCTCTATCTCTAATATAATCTCTATCTCTATCTCTATCTCTAATATAATCTCTATCTCTATCTCTATCTCTAATATAATCTCTATCTCTATCTCTATCTCTAATATAATCTCTATCTCTATCTCTATCTCTAATATAATCTCTATCTCTATCTCTATCTCTAATATAATCTCTATCTCTATCTCTATCTCTAATATAATCTCTATCTCTATCTCTATCTCTAATATAATCTCTATCTCTATCTCTATCTCTAATATAATCTCTATCTCTATCTCTATCTCTAATATAATCTCTATCTCTATCTCTATCTCTAATATAATCTCTATCTCTATCTCTATCTCTAATATAATCTCTATCTCTATCTCTATCTCTAATATAATCTCTATCTCTATCTCTATCTCTAATATAATCTCTATCTCTATCTCTATCTCTAATATAATCTCTATCTCTATCTCTATCTCTAATATAATCTCTATCTCTATCTCTATCTCTAATATAATCTCTATCTCTATCTCTATCTCTAATATAATCTCTATCTCTATCTCTATCTCTAATATAATCTCTATCTCTATCTCTATCTCTAATATAATCTCTATCTCTATCTCTATCTCTAATATAATCTCTATCTCTATCTCTATCTCTAATATAATCTCTATCTCTATCTCTATCTCTAATATAATCTCTATCTCTATCTCTATCTCTAATATAATCTCTATCTCTATCTCTATCTCTAATATAATCTCTATCTCTATCTCTATCTCTAATATAATCTCTATCTCTATCTCTATTATAATCTCTATCTCTATCTCTAATATAATCTCTATCTCTATCTCTAATATAATCTCTATCTCTATCTCTAATATAATCTCTATCTCTATCTCTAATATAATCTCTATCTCTATCTCTAATATAATCTCTATCTCTATCTCTAATATAATCTCTATCTCTATCTCTAATATAATCTCTATCTCTCGTTGTAATTGTACTGACCCAGAGAATGAAGGGCACAGGTCAGGTGGGAACAAAACCTGTAAATCAGTGGAGGAATTGCGTTTTTTCCCAATTCCACCCCATTTAGAATTTTTTTTTTTCCCACTACATTGTATGTCATATTAAATGGTGGCATTAGAAAGTATAACTTGTCCCGCAAAAAATAATCCCTCATGCAGCTACCCGTATGTAAACGGAAAAAAAAGTTATGGCTCAAGGAATATAGGGAAGAAAAATGAAAACGAAAAAACCTCCGGTATCCTAAGCGTTAAAGAGGCATTCAGCTTGTTAAGTTATCCTCTATACCATCTAAATATAAGATTTGTGGGGGTCCTACCACTGGAACCCTCAGCTATCACAAGAACGGGTACTCCTTACCCCTCGGATCCCCCTGAAATGAAAGGAGTGGCAGATCAAGCATGCGCACTCTACGGGAGGTCCGGAGACAGATGAGTACAGCGAATTCCTGTAGAGATGAGCTGCAGTTTGCATAGCCGATCTACTGCTACAATCATTTTAGGGGCTCTGAGAGGTGTGAGGGTGCTCGTTCCCAGTGGTAGGACCCCAACGATCTAATAGTCATTCCCCTGGGGATATCTTTTCTCAGCCAAAATACTCTTAAGTTTGTCTGCAGTCTCCTTTTCTTCTGTTCCGTTTGCAACCTGCGTTTAGTTTCAGATTTTTATTTTGTGAACAAGTCCCACTCATAAATACATTCATGTGTCAAGGATGCTGCTGTCTTCACTAGCTCTCAGGTATCAGCACAGCTTCATTCCTGAATTGCTTTCTTCCTCTACAACTGCTGAGAGATCTTCTCACATGTAATGAGTGTGTGATTCCCCTCCTCATGCAGAGCTTTCCAGTTCTCTGCTTTTTCTCTACGCATGTACACAGCCTGTGTGCTACACCTCCATACCACCTGTGTTAGCTGTAGCACCTATATATTCTCTTAAATATATTAATCACTCAAAGGCTTTGTAGTTTCCAGCACTGCCGGAGTATGCGTCTAATTTATGATGAGGCGCACACTGGCAGTCCATGCGCCAAAATGAAATCTACAGCAGCTCATTTTTTGTCTTTATTTGTGGTACAGAACTGACGCAAATGAAGATAAATGTGTTTGGCCCGCTGACCCCGCCCTGAGCAAGCTACCTTTTCGGAAAGTGACAAGAAGACTGGCATGGGGGAAATGATAAATTCCCCCTGTAATCCATAGCCTACAAAATCACATAAACGCAATGCAAGATGGGATCAAACATTACCTGTACATATATTCACAGCTAGTGCACCAATGTACAGCATAATAGACAATATATCCAATGCTATGTTTCGGTGATAAGTGTATGCAGTATAAATATGCTACATGGTAATTTAAACTTTAACAGAATGTGCTACCAAAAACTAAATATGATTACAGCAAAGTGCAAAAAAAATATACCATAGTACGTTAACGACCAAGCTGCAACATAATAGGCACAGAGTGGCCCGATCCCTTTCAGACCCTGTACGTGGTTCGCCCCACAGATTCTACAGGAGGTACTGAGTAATGTCACAATACGGGTGCCTTATATAAGAGTAGACTATAATAACTTTATTAATAAAGTACAGATGCTACTTACAATATGGCTCTTGAGACACACACAGTACAGACCAAAAGTTTGGACACACCTTCTCATTCAAAGAGTTTTCTTTATTTTCATGACTATGAAAATTGTAGATTCACACTGAAGGCATCAAAACTATGAATTAACACATGTGGAATTATATACATAACAAACAAGTGTGAAACAACTGAAAATATGTCATATTCTAGGTTCTTCAAAGTAGCCACCTTTTGCTTTGATTACTGCTTTGCACACTCTTGGCATTCTCCTGATGAGCTTCAAGAGGTAGTCCCCTGAAATGGTTTTCACTTCACAGGTGTGCCCTGTCAGGTTTAATAAGTGGGATTTCTTGCCTTCTAAATGGGGTTGGGACCATCAGTTGCGTTGAGGAGAAGTCAGGTGGATACACAGCTGATAGTTCTACTGAATATACTGTTAGAATTTGTATTAGGGCAAGAAAAAAGCAGCTAAGTAAAGAAAAACGAGTGGCCATCTTTACTTTAAGAAATGAAGGTCAGTCAGTCAGCCGAAAAATTGGAAAAAACTTTGAAAGTAAGGGCTATTTGACCATGAAGGAGAGTGATGGGGTGCTGCGCCAGATGACCTGGCCTCCACAGTCACCGGACCTGAACCCAATCGAGATGGTTTGGGGTGAGCTGGACCGCAGAGTGAAGGCAAAAGGGCCAACAAGTGCTAAGCATCTCTGGGAACTCCTTCAAGACTGTTGGAAGACCATTTCAGGGGACTACCTCTTGAAGCTCATCAAGAGAATGCCAAGAGTGTGCAAAGCAGTAATCAAAGCAAAAGGTGGCTACTTTGAAGAACCTAGAATATGACATATTTTCAGTTGTTTCACACTTGTTTTTTATGTATCTAATTCCACATGTGTTAATTCATAGTTTTGATGCCTTCATAGTCATGAAAATAAAGAAAACTCTTTGAATGAGAAGGTGTGTCCAAACTTTTGGTCTGTACTATACATGTTAACAAGGTCACGAGGACAGAAGTGAGGCACAGGAGGACGTACACAGGAAATGCGCAGTTCCCCTGTCCCCTACCGCTGACATACAAGATGTTGTGACGCTACGCCGCTTCTCAAGCGCAGGTAGCACCCATTGCTATCTTTATAATGGAAAATGCATAAAATGACTGCCCATTATTAATATTAAAGCTCTATTTAGACCTCTCATATCAGGAAGTACAAATAGTTAAGATGACCAGATGCCTAAAATGTTATGGAGGAACAAGTATGCCCAGTAAACAAAACATTGTATATTCTCTATATCAACATAATAAGCACATTTTACTCATTCTAACCATCCAGTGTTGTGGTTTTAATATATCCTATTGGGCAATGCACCATAAAGATGTTAAAAAAAAAATATTAAAAAAGTGAAAAGATATAAAACATTCAGTGACACAGTGCACAACTAAAGTGGTCCTCACATACAGAGTGAAGTGCGACAAGTGAATGTGATAAAGGTAGATGTTATACCATATATAAAGTAAATATGTGCGGTCTTTATTCATATTAAAAGTCTAACCCCAACTTATCGGGGAAATAATATATATGAAAATGAATTAAAGTGATACCTTGTCCTAATAAGGATAAAAAATTCTTATATTACAAGTGATTATTATCCTATTGTCGCATTAGAACATATGAGTAGTGTTCTCCTCAGGTGTTATCCTTTAGATTTTGTATAATACTTGGTACACAATGCAGAAACATCTTCTCCCTCCTCATAAGTACATATAAGATGGAACAGAATCTTCAAGTTTTTGCATTGGCTGGCCTGCTTGGATGCTTTCCACCACACTGATTTGATGAGTACAACCCTCCATCCCTTCGCTGTTGATGTCTCCAATACCAAGAGAAAGGTGGAGGAGATCAGAGAGCCATCTGAAACAGGAATAATGCTTTGACTGACTGTCACATTCAGCAGCACCATTAGCTAGACGAAGTACTTGTGCGCGCACACACACACTTCAGAAGCAAAATGTAGGGCATTTCATCAAGACAAAAAAAAAAACTGCTTAATTTTGCATTTAGGAAACAAATGAACAATAAAATAAATCTGACAATGTATGGTACTGTGTTTGGTAAGCTGCGAGAAGGCAGCGGCACTCGGAGAAGCACTGGTGCCTTCTCAAACAGCTGAGCGGTGAGGGTCCTCTTCTGCCATCCGTAATGGACGCACCACTTCTCTGGCTACCTGATGCACATGGTGTATCAGTAGTTCAAGACACTTCCTACTTGTCCAGCCCTGCTCTTGGATTGGCCAGCAATGTTCATATGAGCAGGGCTGGACAAGTAGGAAGTGTTAACTACCAAATGCATAGTATACACCAGGCAGTTGGAAAAGCGGTGTGGCCATCTTGGATGGCAGAAGAGGAGCCAGGTGGTTGACGGATCTGCAAGTAAAAAGATGAAAATGAAGACACCATGTAAGTGTTCTGTTCATTCCCCAGTTATCGTAAAAAGATAAATTATTGAACTGGAGGGTTACTTTAAATTATTTTTTTGCGTACAGCACCAGAAGACTCCATTAAAGAGGACCCATCGTCTCTTGATTTGTCTGTTTTTATGTGTAGTTATTCCTCCTGGAAATGTGTGAATACACCAGCCACTGGGTCTTACCATTACTCTGTGGAACATGTCCCTATACACTTTGATACAGTTTATACCATACTAGCAGAAGGACCCGGCTTCGCAGGGGTATATTTAATTTAATGTTTGTGTGTGTCGTTAAAAGATATTGACATCATCCGCTATAACAGTGCCATTTACAGTACCCCGCCCCTTTAACAGTTACCTCCACGGCGGCTTGCCCCATTAACAGTAACATCCACTGCGCCCTCCTCTTTAACAATGACCTTCACAGCGGCTGACCCTTTATTAGTGACCTCCACAGTACCCCGTCTCGTTAAGTGATTTCCACAATAAGCCGCACCCCCTTAACAGTGACCTCTACAGCACCCTGCCCCTTAATACTGACCTCCATAACGGAACGTCCCCTTAACTGTGACCTCCACCATTCCCTGCCCCCTTAACATGGGGCGTGGGCTAACTGGGTTGGGGGGGGGGGGGGCTTAGCAGGTCCAGGGGGCTAGGTTTTTAAGTCAATCTTTTGATGGTGGCCATCCTACCTGCCTGCCCCCTGAACTGTGACCTCCACAGCACTCCGCTCCCTTAACAGTGTCATCCACAGCGCCCTGCCCCTTTAAAGCTGACCTACAGCGGTGAAGAAAAATGTCTGGGTTGTTATGGAAACCTGGTGTAAAACTGTATGTGGAGACTAAAGGCCTGCAAGCTTCTATTTGCTGATAAGGGTCATGTGACCAGGCTTCTATTGGCTAATGCAGACATATACACACACATACACTTAGCTTTATATATTAGTAACGCAGTAATACTCCATTGTCAATTTGTTAATATGGATGTAGCAGAGTTAACCGTCATTGTGACAGCAACTGTACATTTTCAGGGGAATAACAGACACCATAGGGGAAGAAAAGTGTGTATTTTTAATTTGCTTGACTCTTGATTGACTTTAACCATTTACGTTTTGTTTTGTTTATTGCAGAGAGATGGTTGCCCCAAAATTGTAAATTTGGGCAGTTCAAAAACAGATCTTTTTTATGAGAGAAAGAAGTATGGCTTTAAGAAGAGGTAGTTCAGAGTCTGGACTGTGGACGACGTTCGTTGTGCTTGGAAGAAACTGTACACATTTTTTATGATTTTTTTTTTTTTTTTTTAATTCTTGGATAATTAGATCAATAAATTCTGTTTCTACAGCCAACTGTATCTTTCTTTTTTGTTCTCAATGTATCAGCATGTCTTAAATTCATAAATCTATCAAAAACACTTAAATTTTCTCAGTTGCATTACCGATAATGGAGCCTGACAGCCTCTGTGCTGCTGTACAGGCTTCATCAGGTACCCCTTTAAGGGAAATATGTCACCACGTGCCTCTAAAGATGAGTTCACATCACATTTTTACCTTCGATTTAACGTATATGTTGGGGAGGAAAAAAAAAGATACAAACGTGTAGCACACTATGCTTTTGCATCCTGCAGAGTCTGGTAAAAATGTGTGTGTATATACACTCACCTAAAGAATTATTAGGAACACCTGTTTTACAGGGAGTGCAGAATTATTAGGCAAGTTGTATTTTGGAGGATTAATTTTATTATTGAACAACAACCATGTTCTCAATGAACTCAAAAAACTCATTAATATCAAAGCTGAATATTTTTGGAAGTAGTTTTTAGTTTGTTTTTAGTTTTAGCTATTTTAGGGGGATATCTGTGTGTGCAGGTGACTATTACTGTGCATAATTATTAGGCAACTTAACAAAAAACAAATATATACCCATTTCAATTATTTATTTTTACCAGTGAAACCAATATAACATCTCAACATTCCCAAATATACATTTCTGACATTCAAAAACAAATCAGTGACCAATATAGCCACCTTTCTTTGCAAGGACACTCAAAAGCCTGCCATCCATGGATTCTGTCAGTGTTTTGATCTGTTCACCATCAACATTGCGTGCAGCAGCAACCACAGCCTCCCAGACACTATTCAGAGAGGTGTACTGTTTTCCCTCCTTGTAAATCTCACATTTGATGATGGACCACAGGTTCTCAATGGGGTTCAGATCAGGTGAACAAGGAGGCCATGTCATTAGATTTTCTTCTTTTATACCCTTTCTTGCCAGCCACGCTGTAGAGTACTTGGACGCGTGTGATGGAGCATTGTCCTGCATGAAAATCATGTTTTTCTTGAAGGATGCAGACTTCTTCCAGTACCACTGCTTGAAGAAGGTGTCTTCCAGAAACTGGCAGTAGGACTGGGAGTTGAGCTTGACTCCATCCTCAACCCGAAAAGGCCCCACAACCTCATCTTTGATGATACCAGCCCAACCAGTACTCCACCTCCACCTTGCTGGCGTCTGATTCGGACTGGAGCTCTCTGCCCTTTACCAATCCAGCCACGAGCCCATCCATCTGGCCCATCAAGACTCGCTCTCATTTCATCAGTCCATAAAACCTTAGAAAAATCAGTCTTGAGATATTTCTTGGCCCAGTCTTGACGTTTCAGCTTGTGTGTCTTGTTCAGTGGTGGTCGTCTTTCAGCCTTTCTTACCTTGGCCATGTCTCTGAGTATTGCACACCTTGTGCTTTTGGGCACTCCAGTGATGTTGCAGCTCTGAAATATGGCCAAACTGGTGGCATCTTGGCAGCTGCACGCTTGACTTTTCTCTGTTCATGGGCAGTTATTTTGCGCCTTGGTTTTTCCACACGCTTCTTGCGACCCTGTTGACTATTTTGAATGAAACACTTGATTGTTCGATGATCACGCTTCAGAAGCTTTGCAATTTTAAGAGTGCTGCATCCCTCTGCAAGATATCTCACTATTTTTGACTTTTCTGAGCCTGTCAAGTCCTTCTTTTGACCCATTTTGCCAAAGGAAAGGAAGTTGCCTAATAATTATGCACACCTGATATAGGGTGTTGATGTCATTAGACCACACCCCTTCTCATTACAGAG
>NC_053397.1:155124192-155152348 GCF_905171765.1 Bufo bufo
AGGACTGCAGGTTACATCTACATTATGGGCCCGATTTATCATTAGCTCAGGTCAGAATAATGGAGTGAAAAAGTCCCAAAAAGTCCCAAAAGCTAAAACTGCGCACAAATTTGCGACTTTTTTCTGCTCTGCACTATGCTCGCCAGTTTTCTGAAAGTGGGCGTGTTTTCTTATGTAAATGAATCTCTAGACAGATTTACTATTGGGACTATTTAAAAAAGTCGCAAAAAAGTCGCAAAAAAGTCCCAATTTCACTCCAGTGAGGACCATGCTTATCTTATGAGACTTTTTAATAGAACATGCGACTTTTTCATAAAAACGTGCGACTTTTTCGTAAAAATGTGCGACTTTTGTAAAGCTGCTTACTGACGGATAAACTGCTACCGTCAAACCACAGTTATTACAGTCTTAAAGGGCCGATCATAAATCTGACTTGGCTAAAACTGACTTTAGCCCTATGTTAAAGTGGAGTGAGCTGTCAGAGGAATGATAAATCTGGCCCTATGTGTAAAAAGAAAGAACGCTATATTATCTGGGGTATTACATAGTACTGCAGTTAACATCTACTACATTATCTGTACTCAAAGAACGATCATTGTGTTATCTGTGGTGTTACATAGGACTGCTGTGAAGTGTTACATAGGACTGCAGACACATGATACATTATCTGCACTTTTATCTTAAAACAACATTAACCACTTCACATCCGGGCCATTTGCCCTCTTCCTGACCAGGCCTAATTTTGAAAATCTGACATATATCACTTTATGTGGTAATAGCTTTGGAACGCTTTTACTTATCCAAGCCATTCAGAGATTGTTTTCTAGTGACACATTGTACTTCATGATAGTCCTAAATTTGAGTCAATATATTTCATCTTCATTTATGAAAAAATTCAAAATTTACCAAAAATTTACTATTTTGGGGTACATATGATTTTTAATTGCTCTATTTTACTTTTTTTGTGATGCAAGGTAACAAAAAAATGGCTGTTTTGGTACGGTTTTTATTTTTTACAACATTCATCTGACAGGGTAGATCAGGTGCTATTTTTATAGAGCAGGTTGTTATGGACGCAATGATATCAAATATGTCTACTTTCTTTGTTTGTTTCAGTTTTACATAATAAAGCATTTTTGAAAAAAATAATTGTTTTTGTGTCTCCATATTCTGAGCGCCATATTTTTTCATTTTTATGTCGATCATCTTGTGCAGGGGCTCGTTTTTTGCAGGAAGAGTTGACCTTCTGGCATCGGTGAGATAGGAACCGGTAATTTTGTGTGTCAGCGGCAGCTGGTGCTTGCTGACACTGTTTTACTTAGTGTGGCTGTGTTCTTATTGGGAGCAGCCAAAGAGCAGGGTGGGTGGCTGTTCCCCACGTCCAGGCCAAGTTTTGGGCTGGGGTTTAAAAACCCAGACAGCAGCTCAGCTGGGTGTGGTATGATCCTCCAAGTGATAGTGGAGCTGTAGAAGCTCTGTCTATTTGGGAGCTGAGGAGATCTGCCATGCTGCAAGGCTGAGAGCCGCATGAGAGTCAGGCGCCCTAAAGCCTGCTGTGCTCTGCCAGGTGATTTATGTTGTTCTGGGCACTCTTGCTTTGTGAATTAACACCAGGACCCTGTAAAGCATTGTTTTCTCTTATCTGCCTTTTCTGTGTGAATACACTGGACTTTTGTTTTTCAACCGTGGTCTTGCCTCTGTATTGCATCCGCTTACCCTGCCTACCAGAGCAAATCCCTACAATTGGTGGCTTGGAGCAGGCAAGTGCAGTGAGGCTGGCGTGAACGGCTAAATATTTTTGGGCACGGTTGTATGTCAGTTATCAAACCTGCTAGATTTAAACCTGTGACAAGTGACAAAATGGAGGCTGTTCTGAAGGCCCTCATGGAGGCTAATCTGCAGCAGCGAGAGCCCAACCTGCAGCAATGCGAGGCTAATAAGCAGCAGCAAGAGACCAACCAGTTGCTGCTACAACACGTGATGGCTTTGCAAACAGCAGGAGCAACCTCAAGCGTCCACGATGACCGGGAAAGCAGTCTGTGCAGCGATCCTTAAGATGACACCCACAGATAACATCAAAACCTACCTGGCGATGTATAAAAAAGTGGCCACCAGGGAAAGGCTGCCCCAGGACCAGTGGGCTGAGGTCGTTGTTCCTTTCCTGGCATCAGAGTCTCAGCAGGTGTATTTCGATTTGCCGGACGATTAAGCGGCCAACTACCCAAAGGTAAAAGGGGAGATTTTGGCAAGACTGGGTGTGAATGTGCTGTTCCGGGCCCAGCGGGTGCATCAGTGGGAGTTCAACCCGGCTGAGCCCGTGAAACCCCAATATTATAACCTGCTCAACCTGTTGAAAAAGTGGCTACAACCTGACGTGCTGAGCCCCACTGCTATGCTGGACCGGTTGTTAGCAGACAGGTTCTGGAGGGCTCTGCCACCCCCTCTCCAGCAATGGATTGGCCAGGTCTCTCCAGGTAATGCACCGGAGATGGTCGACCTGGTGGAGCGCTATGACACTACCCGGAACTTACAGGGGGTTCTTTTGGGAGGGGGGCAGTCAAATCCCGTATCTCTCCACCCCAGACCCGGCGACTGGTGCCCACCAAACCTGCCCAGGATGTAACCCCGGTGGACCCCGCTCCAATAGTCTGCTGGCGGTGTCGGGAGCCTGGCCATGTCGAGAGGACTGTCCACAGCAGGGGGAACCCATGGACACGAACTATGGCTTCCGTCAATCATTGTAAGCCAGGAAACTGTGTGCCGTGGGTGCTCCGGAGTCTATATACCACCTGTGCCAGGTGGAGGTGGGAGACACTCCAGCAGAGGCTCTGTTGGACTCAGGGAGTCTGGTGACCCTGGTAAGGTCTTCACTGGTACGCTCCGCTGAGTACAGCGGCCGTAAAGTTGGAGTCATATCTATATATGGGGACTTAAAAGACTACCCTACTGCTATGGTGTCTCTGTCCATGGTTTCCGGCAGGTGGACCCACGAGGTGGCTGTCGCAACCAACCTACACTATGAACTTATAATAGGGAGAGACTTCCCGGGCTTCCCGGCACTGTGGCCGGTTACGAGAGTGACTGATACCCATGAGACAAGGGTAACCCTAGCAGTATGGCCCGGCTCAGGGGGGAGACCAGAACCCTGGGAACCTGAGTCCAAAGGGCCAGCAGTAAGGGTGACCGCCACTTTGGTGGAAGAAGGGGAAACAACCCCGCTAAGTGTAATGGTGGGAGACAAGGAGGACTTGCCGCCGGGGCCTGAGCTGGCAGACCTCAATGTCTTCGGGGATAATTTTGGTACTGCACAAAACTGGGATCCAACCTTATCTCGAGCCTGGGAAAATGTACTAATAATAAATGGTCAACCACAACAACCGGGGGCAGAGACGGTGTTCCCCAGTTTTGTGGTTCATCAGGATATGTTGTATCGGGTAAATCAGCTGCGAGGTGAATCCATTGAACAGTTGGTGGTGCCCCAGGCTTATCGCAAACTCGTGTTAGAGTTAGCCCACCAGCATGTTCTCGGGGTTCATCTGGGAATGCAGAAAACACAGGACCGGATACTACAATGGTTTTACTGGCCCAGTGTGTTTAACCGGTACGGCATGTTTCCTGAGTCCTTAAAGGGATTCTGTCATCAGAAATTACTTCTATAACCTAAACATATGGCGATGTCCCTAGTAATTCAGTGAATCCTAAAGTAACTTTATCAAATGATCCTGTGGCTCTATAATCATAAAAAAGACGTTTATATCACCTGTCAATCACTTCAAAATGTGTCCAAGGGGATGTCTCCCTACGGACCGCTGTATGGAAAAGGTTAACAGTCAGGGAGCCCCCAGACAGGATGGTGTCACAGAGGGAGGGAGCCCCCCTCCTTCCCCTTCCCCGTCTGCTCAGTTGTGGCAGACGGGGAAGGTTCCCATGGCAACAGGACGCCTTCTCATTCATCCTGCTGTCCATGGTGCTGAACAGATCTGTGCTAAAGGCATAGATCTGTTCAGACAAAGTCTAAGTAAAATACAGTACAATACACTATATAGTGTACTGTACTGTATTATACAGACATCAGACCCACTGGATCTTCAAGAACCAACTGGGTCTGGGTCAAAAAAATGTGAAAAAAAGTGAAAAAAGTAAATATAAAAAAAACACATTTATCACTAAATAAAAAATAAATAAATAAAAATACACTACACTATTAGGTATCCGCCGCGTCCGTAACGACCTGATCTATAAAACGATCATGTTACTTTCCCCGCACGGTGAACGCCATAAAAATAAAAAAATAAAAACTATGAGGAAATTGAAATTTTGCCCACCTTACTTCCCAAAAGGTAATAAAAGTGATCAAAAAAGTCTCATGTACGCCAAAATAGTACCAATCAAACCGTCACCTCATCCCGCAAAAAATGAGCCCCTACATGAACAATGGCCCAAAAAATTAGGAGACTATGGAGACACTAAAACCATGATTTTTTTTGTTTCAAAAATGAAATCATTGTGTAAAACTTAAACATAAAATAAAAAAAAGTAAACATATTAGGTATCACCACGTCCGTATCGACCGGCTCTCTATAAATATCATATCATGACCTAACCCCTCAGGTGTACACCGTAAAAAAAATATAAATAAAAACGGGTGTAAAAAGCCATTTTTTGTAATCTTACGTCAGAAAAAGTGTAATAGCAAGAGATCAAAAATTCATATGCACCCCAAAATAGTGCCAATCAAACTGTCATCTCATCCCACAAACAATTAGACCCTACCTAAGATAATCGCCCAGAAACTTAAAAAACTATGGCTCTCAGACTGTGGAGACACTAAAACATGATTTTTTTTTGTTTCAAAAATGAAATCATTGTGTAAAACTTACATAAATAAAAAAATTGTATACATATTAGGTATCGCCACGCCGTGACAACCTGCTCTATAAAAATACCACATGATCTAACCTGTCAGATGAATGTTGTAAATAACAAAAAAAAAAACGGTGCCAAAAAAGCTATTTCTTGTTACCTTGCCTCACAAAAAGTGTAATATAGAGCAACCAAAAATCATATGTACCCTAAACTAGTACAAACAAAACTTCCACCCTATCCCGTAGTTTCTAAAATGGGGTCACTTTTCTGGAACTTCTACTTTAGGGGTGCATCAGGGGGGCTTCAAATGGGACATGGTGTCCAAAAAAACTGTCTAGCAAAATCTGCCTTCCAAAAACCGTATGGCATTCTTCTCCTTCTGCGCCCTGCCGTGTGCCCATACAGCAGTTTACGACCACATATGGGGTGTTTCTGTAAACTACAGAATCAGGGCCATAAAGGATGAGTTTGGTTTGTCTGTTAACCCTTGCTTTGTAACTGGGAAAAAAATATTAAAATGAAAAATCTGCCCAAAAAGTTAAATTTTGAAATTGTATCTCTAATTTCCATTAATTCTTGTGGAACACCTAAAGGGTTAACGATGTTTGTAAAATCAGTTTTGAATACCTTGAGGGGTGTAGTTTCTTAGATGGGGTCACTTTTTTGGAGTTTCTACTCTAGGGGTGCATCAGGGGGGCTTCAAATGGGACATGGTGTAAAAAAAAACAGTCTAGCAAAATCTGCCTTCCAAAAACCGTATGGCATTCCTTTCCTTCAGCGCCCTGCCGTGTGCCCGTACAGCAGTTTACGACCACATATGGGGTGTTTCTGTAAACTACAGAATCAGGGCCATAAATAATGAGTTAAAATGGAAAATCTGCCAAAAAAGTGAAATTTTGAAATTGTATCTCTATTTTCCATTAATTCTTGTGGAACACCTAAAGGGTTAACAACGTTTGTAAAAATCTGTTTTGAATACCTTGAGGGGTGTAATTTCTAGAATGGGGTCATTTTTGGGTGGTTTCTATCATGTAAGCTTCACAAAGTGACTTCAGACCTGAACTGGTCCTTAAAAAGTTGGCTTTTGAAAATTTCTGAGAAATTTCAAGATTTACTTCTAAACTTCTAAGCCTTGTAACGTCCCCCAAAAATAAAATGTCATTCCCAAAATGATCCTAACATGAAGAAGACATATGGGAAATGTAAAGTAATAACTATTTTTGTAGGTATTAATATGTATTATAGAAGTAGAGAAATTGAAACTTGGAAATTGGCTAATTTTTCAAAAATTTGGGCAAATTTGGTATTTTTTTTATAAATAAAAAAAATATATTTTTTTACTCCATTTTACCAGTGTCATGAAGTACAATATGTGACGAAAAAACAATCTCAGAATGGCCTGGATAAGTCAAAGCGTTTTAAAGTTATCACCACATAAAGTGACACTGGTCAGATTTGCAAAAAATGGCCTGGTCCTGAAGGTGAAAATGAGCCCGGTCCTTAAGAGGTGGACAAGTTCTGTAAGTCTTGCCTGACCTGCCAGGCAACTAGCCCCCAGCACCTTTTTCGCAGTCCCTTGGTACCTCTCCCGATTATCGAGGTACCGTTTGAGCGAATCGCTATGGACCTAGTAGGCCGCTAGGGGACACCAACACATCTTGGTTGTCCTTGATTACGCCACTCGGTACCCGGAGGCAGTGCCACTACGACATACATCGGCAGAACTTATAGCTAAAGAGCTAATGGAAATGTTCTCCCGAGTGGGGCTACCTAAAGAGGTCCTGACTGACCAGGGGACCCCTTTTATGTCCAAGGTCATGAGGGAACTCTGTAATTTGCTGCGTATTAAACAGTTACAGATGTCCGTGTTCCATCCACAAACGGACGGACTGGTTAAAAGGTTTAACAAAACTCTAAAAACCATGTTTAAAAGGGTGGTGTCCAAAGATGGAAAGGACCTTCTTCTGCCCTATCACATGTTCGCAGCGAGCCCAGAGTCGGATCTATAATCGGCAGGCCCGGGTCCGGATCTTTAACCCCGGTGATCGGATTTTGGTTCTGGTGCCGACCGTGGACAGTAAGTTCCTAGACAGGTGGCAGGGGCCCTACGAGGTACGTGAGAAAATTGGAGACGTAAATTACAAGGTACACCAGCCGGGGAGGCAAAAGCCGGAGCAGGTTTACCATGTTAATTTACTAAATCTTGGAAGGATAGGGTAACCTGTACGGAAGACAGCTTGCGACTGGGTTTTCTAGGAGAAGAGGTTCCGGCTCCTCTGTCTGATACAAGGGCAGCAGTTGCCACAATAAAAATTGCTGACACCCTCTCCTCTAAACAGGCTCAGGAGACCAGGAAGTTCGTTAGTCGGAACACGGATGTGTTCTCAGACCTCCCTGGATGCACTTTCATAATCCAACATGACATTGTCACTGAGCCTCAGGCAAAAGTCTGGTTAAAGTCATACCGGGTGCCCAAGGCTCGGCGAAAAGCCAACTCGAATGAAGTGCAGCTCATGCTGTGGCTAGACGTCATTGAGGAATCTAAAAGTGAGTGGGCCAGTCCTATAGTCTTAATTCCCAAGCCAGACGGGACGTTACGATTTTGTAACAATTTTCGGAAATTAAACGAAATATCTAAGTTCGATGCATATCCCGTGCCTTGGGTAGATGAACTTATTGAGAGGTTAGTTCAAGCCAGGTATTTTTCTGTTTTGGACCTCACCAAAGGGTACTGGCAGGTACCCTTGACGGAGGCTGCCAAAGAGAAAACTGCCTTCGTTACACCAGAGGGGCTGTACCAATATAAGGTGTTACCCTTTGGCCTGCATGGTGCCCCTGCCACTTTCCAACGTCTAATGGATATTGTACTTCGTCCACATCGGCAGTACGCCTCGGCTTACCTGGACGATATTATCATTCACAGTACCGACTGGGAAAGTCATCTGCCTAAAGTACAGGCCGTAGTGGACTCCCTTCGAAAGGCGGGGCTAACAGCTTACCCAAAGAAATGTGCGATAGGGTTAGAGGAGACTAAATACCTTGGGTATGTCATTGGGCGCAGAGTCATCAAACCCCAAGTAAGCAAAATAGAGGCGATACGGAATTGGCCCCGACCTGCCACCTCTAGACAAGTAAAGTCGTTCCTGGGAATGGTGGGCTATTACATGAGGTTTGTCCCCCATTTTGCCACTTTAGCGGCTCCGTTGACAGGGCTCTTAAAGGGACGGAAGTCAGTGATAGTCCGCTGGAATGACCAGGCGGAAGAGGCTTTCTCCGCTTTGAAGTCGGCCCTGTGTGGGTCCCCGGTTTTGGTGACGCCCGACTTCAAGAGGGAATTTGTGGTACAGACTGATGCCTCCGAAGTAGGTCTCGGTGCGGTGCTGTCTCAGGAAGTCAACGGGGAGGAGCCATAAGCTCACTCCAGCAGAGACCCGGTACAGTATAGGGGAGAGAGAGTGCCTGGCCATCAAGTGGGCACTCGAGTCTCTCCGCTATTATCTCCCCTCCCCTCTCAAGTGGATTAGCCAGGCCAAGGAGAGGAATGCTTGGGTCACCAGGTGGTTCTTGTCTCTACAAAACTTTAAGTTTACAGTAGAACACAGGGCAGGCCGGTTACAAGGAAATGCGGATGCCCTGTGCCGAGTACACTGTCTGACATGTGATCACCCCCCTCAGGGTTGAACAAAGGGGGGAGGCATGTAGGAAGGCGCAAGGGTCCGTCATTGACGGAAGGTATGTGTCACCGAGGTTACTGGCCTCGGTAAGAGCTAGTGCTCGCTGACACTGTTTTACTTAGTGTGGCTGTAAAGCCCATCCAGGCCGGTTCTTATTGGGAGCAGCCAGTGGCGTACCTACCATATAGGCAGACCACGCAGCTGCTATGGGGCCTGTGAGGAAGAGGGGCCTGCAGTGGAGGAGAATCCCCGCCCCGTCTATCTTTCTAACTGTCTCCCGTCTACTAGCTCCGCCTCCCGCCTGCTAGCTCTGCCTCCCGCCTGATTCCTCTGGATTGCCACAACCCCACCAGTAATGAAGTAAGTGACGACTTGTAGGTGAGGAGTCGGGACAGTGCAGAGGTGTATGTGTATGTGTGTGTGTGTGGGGGGGGGGGGGGGCACTCAGCTTTCCCAGGCTATTCCTCTGCACATATGAACAGGAGGAAAGCTGGTTGTCACTACATTATGTAATGTGACTCAGCTTTCCTGATGTCCTGCATGGCACAAGTGCAGAGGCATGAGAAGATATGAGGATAGGTGGGAGTTGTGTTACTCAGCTTTCTCATGTCTCTCCACATGTGCCATGCAGGACAGCAGAAAAGCTGGGTGCTGGGTGCTATTACATCATGTAATGTCACTCAGATTTCCTGCTATCCTGCAAGGCATAAATGCAGATAATAAGAACATGGAAAGGCAGGGGGGGGGGGGTTCACTCAGCTTTCCCAGAGACTCACATCTCTGCACATGTGTCAAGCAGGATAGCGAGTAATGTCAGTTGTCAGTGTCTCCCAGGTGTCCTGCATGACACAGGGGATGGGGGAAGGGGAGCACTCACTTCCTCACACTTTTCTCATGTCTCTGCGCATGTGCAATGCTGGACAGCAGGAAAGTTGGGTGGTATTACATCATGTAATGCCCCAGATTCTTGTCAAAATATACTGAACACCGCCAGAACCTACCAGATCCCATTCACTATAATGGGTCTGTTGGGTTCCGGCATGAGTACTGACATTTTGTAGAGCAAAATACTGCTGCATGAGATGGGGCAGGTCGAGAAGTTAGGGAGGGTAGTGAGAGGAGCCAGGGCGTATAGTGGGAGGGACTAGGAACGGGCACGGGGGCCCAATCTAAATTCTTGCTATGGGGCCCAATGATTTCTATGTACGCCCCTGGGAGCAGCCAAAGGGCAGGGTGGGTGGCTGTTCCCACCGTCCAGGCCAGGTTTTGGGCTGGGTTTAAAAAGCCAGCCAGCAGCTCAGCTGGGTGTGGTATGATCCTCCAAGTGATAGTGGAGCTGTGGAAGCTCTGTGGTTTTGGGAGATGAGGAGATCCGCCATGATGCTAGGCTGAGAGCCGCATGAGAGCCGTCTGCTGGGAGTCAGGCGCCCTAAAGCCCGCTGTGGTCTGCCAAGTGAATTATGTTTTTCTGGGGACTCTTGCTGTGAGAATTAACACCAGGACCCTGTAAAGCATTGTTTTTTCTTTTCTACCTTTTCTGTGTGAATAAACACTGGACTTTTGTTTTTCAACCGTGGTCTTGCCTCTGTATTGTGTCCGCTTACCCTGCCTACCAGAGCAAATCACTACAGTACATATGATTTTTTGATCAATCATTATAACACTTAATGGGGCAAGGTGACCAAAAAATTGGTTGTTTTAGCACCGTTTTTATTTATTTATTTTTACAGCGTTTACCTGAGGGGTTAGGTCATGTGTCATTTTTATACAGCAGATCGTTACGGATGTGGCGATACTTAAAATGTATACTTTTTCTTATTTATTTAAGTTTTACACAATAGTAGCATTTTTTAAACCAAAAAAATGATGTTTTAGTGTCTCCATAGTCTGAGATGACAGTTTGATTGGTAATATTTTGGGGGCATACGCCTTTTTGATCGCTTGGTGTTGCACTTTATGTGATGTTAGGTGAGAAAAAATGGCTTTTTTGGCACAGTTTTTATTTTTATTTTTTTACCGTGTTCACCC
Source organism: Bufo bufo (assembly GCF_905171765.1). Taxonomy (NCBI): domain Eukaryota; kingdom Metazoa; phylum Chordata; class Amphibia; order Anura; family Bufonidae; genus Bufo; species Bufo bufo. The sequence continues at coordinate 155,134,761 of NC_053397.1, forward strand.
GAGGGGTTGGGTCATGTGATATTTTTATAGAGCTGGTTGTTACGGACGCAGCGATACCTAATATGTATACTTTTATTTATTTCACTTTAACACAATAATAGTATTTTTTAAACAAAAAAATGATATTTTAATGTGTCCATGTTCTGAGAGCTATAGTGTTTTTTGAGCGATTTTCTTATGTAGGGACTCATTTTTTGCATGATGAGGTTACTGTTTTATTGGTACAATTTTTGGGGACATACGCCTTTTTGATCACTTGGTGTTACACTTTTTGTGATGTAAGGTGTAAGGTGAAAAAAAATGGCTTTTCTTGACACAGTTTATAATTTTTTTTTTTTTATGTTTATCGGACTGGGTGGATCATGTGATATATTTATAGAGCCGACCGTCACAGACGTGGCAATACCAAATATGTCTATTTTATTTATATTTTTATATTTTTAACATTTTCTATTTTATTTTTTTATTCCTTACTTGAGGAATTCTTTTTTTTTTTACATGTGAAACATTTTTTTTTTTAAGACTTTATTTTTCTATTTTACACTTTGTGTCCCCCATAAGGTCATACAAGACCTCTGGGGGACATTTAACTTTTTTTCCCCCACTATTGATTTCTTCTATAACTGGGGCTGACATAGTAGCCCCAGTTACAGGGGAAATATACCCCCTAGAGAGGCTGTACAGCCCTATACAATGCTGTACAGCCTCAGTTCAGGGCTGATCGAGGTCTGTAGAAGACCCGACAGCTCCTGCACTCTCCCGGCCCCGGCGGTCACATAACCGCCAGGCAAGGACAGGAAGCACACAGCGCTGTGTATACAGTGATCTAGAAGGCAGGGACACCTGGGAACTGTCCCTGCCTTCTCTCTGGGTTGCCCTGCTGTCACTGACAGCGGTTAACCCCCTCTGCAGCTGCACAATTAGCGTACAACTGCCATCTCTGAATGGACGTTCAGAAACGTCCATTCAGAGATAGAGATCCATCTCCCGGACGTTTATAGTCAACGGGCAGACGGGAGGTGGTTAAATACATCTTGTTTGTCCTGTTACTTTATGAGCAGCATGCAGATAATGTAGAATCATATGCTTGCAGTTCTGTATAGCACCACAGATAGTACAGATAATGTAGTAGATGTTACCTGCAGTCCTATGTAACACCACAGATGACACAGTGATATCTCTCTGCAGGGCTGGCTCCAAGTTCATATGGGCCCTTGGGTGAAAAAGTCTCAGTGGGCCCCCTTGTGGCATTTGTATATATACATATAAAAAACAAACAAAATGGGACGAGCTGTAGTTTTTAAAATTTTTGCATACAGACATCTTTCTGATCACTTTTTAATCAATAATAAATCTCACTATAATGCCCTCCAATAGTAATAATTCTTCTTATAATATGACAGTACAAAAATGCCCCCTAATGTGTGCCAGTACAAAAAATGCAGACTTTTTTTTCACTGTCACATGCATGTAGCCTAAAATGGGCGCTAGTACAAAAAATGCCCCCTAAAAATGTGAACTACTACAGAAATGCTGCTGTTCTGTGTGCCAGTGCAAAAAATAACCCCTCTTAGTGCCCCCAGTTGAGCTAATGTCCCTACAGTGCCCCCATAATGTGTGCCAGTATAAAATACCCCTATATAGTTCTCCCAGTAAATGCCCCCACAATGCATCTCTCCCCCTCCCCCATAGCACTATAAAATGACCATATGTAGTACCCCCAGTAGATGCCCCCCATAGTGCTCCTCTCCCCCTTCCCCCTTGTGCCCCCATAATGGGCCAGTATAAAATGCCCTTATATAGTGCCCCCAGTAGATGACCTCATAGTGTTCCCCATAATGTGTGCCAGTATATAGTGCCCCCAGTAGATGCCCCCATAGTGCTTCTGTCTTCACCTTTTCCATAGTGCCCCCATAATGTGCCAGAAACAAATGCCCTTTATATAGTGCCCCCATACTGCTCCCCGTAGTGCGCCCAACAGCATTGTGCCAAATAAAATAAAAACACACTAAAGGTCCATTCACACGTCCGTAGAATGGGTCCGGATCCATTCCGCAACGTTGCGTAACGAATCCGGACCCATTTATTCTCTATGGGGCCGGAAGAGATGCCGACAGCACACAGTGTGCTGTACGCATCCGCATTTCCGGAGCGCGGCGCCGGTCTTCTGGTCCGCGGCTCCCGGAAAAAATAGAACATGTTCTATCTTGTCCGCCATTGGGACAAGAATAGCCCGTTCTACGGAGGTCCACAATACACTCTACGGACGTGTGAAAGACCCTAATACTTACCTTCATGCTTCTGGCAGAGATGCAATTCAGACCTCTTCCAGCCTGTGTCCCGAGCTGTACACTACCGGGCTCAAGCGACACTACGATGACATCATCGTGCTGCCTGCGCCGGCCTCTGATAGGCTTCAGGCCTAATGCCTGCAGCTTATCAGAGGAATCGGGAAGGAGGCGCCTCTCCCCTGCCCCACCGTAGCCATCCAACTGTTTCCTAAGGACAGCGATACAGATGAATAGAAAATGTGCGCTCATCTCCCCTGCTGCTGGTAAGAAGGGACCCCCTCCTGCTCTAGGCCCCTGCTGCAGCCCTGCAGAGAGGCACAAAGTATTATCAATCATGTTAATGCTCCGTGTCTCTGCTGTCCGGAGTGGGGCTTGGCACTCTTTCACGCAGTGGATTCCACGCACGCGATCCCTCACCTTGATTACTCGTTCAGATGAACACAGTAAAAAATAAAAATAACAACTGGGCCAAAACAGCCAATTTTTGTTCACCTTGACTCACAAAAAGTATTATATTTAAAACGTCATAAGTACCCCATAATGGTAACCAATGAAACTTCACCTCATCCCATGAAAAATAAGCCTCTACATGAGACCATAGCCAAAAATAAATAAATATGGCTTTTAGAATATTGTGTTTTTTTTTTCTAAAATGCGTTTTTTGAAAATTCAAGAATTTATTGAGTTTTTCAAATAAGTAGATAAAAATGTGATACAAAAGGTAACATAATGCAATGTTATGCAATGCCGTATACATTGTAGAGTAATCTCCAGACAAAGGAGGTAACAAGGTACAATTTCCTATACGTAAAGGCAGTAAGAACATGTGGCAACACAGGAGCAAGAGAATCACATTGTTTACATGAAGCAGAGAAGGCTATATGGATCTAAGCCTAGTAAGACATGTACATAACAGAAAAAACAAACAAAGGAGGGCACATAACAGTAGACCACTGTAAAGGGAGAATATTAATCACCAATATTTATGCAAATATCAATAATTAATATTCATAAATGGGAGGAGCCGTCTATTGATGACTCCGCCCATTTATACCTTTAGATAACAATAACAACAATACTTTCGTTATGCTTTACACTAATCACTACGCTAGCTGCATGCGCCTTACTAACTCGCTACCGCTAACAAGTACACGCTACACAAAGGGTACAAATATAACGGTATTTATTACACTTAATACACTAAGCACGCAATACACTAACAATACACAGCACTACAAATATACAATCCTAAACTACACTACACGTTCCCAATTTCCACCCATAAACTATCTATACAATTCACACATACAAGTATATTCACAGCCCACCCACCTGGTTACTCACTGTCCCTACGGGGTACGACGAGGGTTAGCGGTGGCACTGTAGGGGTGTATGCAGGCCACCGACACAAATATAGCTACACAGTAATGCAAGGGTTAATACCCTGCAAATGTGTTAAAGCACAGCAAGGGTTTCAGGGCAGGGACCAGGGGCAATAGGGTATAGTGCCAGGGGCAATAGGGTTAACAAGGGGTGTACCAGGGGTATAAAGGGTTAACAGGGGTGTACCAGGGGTAATAGGGGTTACCAGGGGTGATAGGGGTTACCAGGGGTGATAGGGGTTACCAGGGGTGATTTAGGGGTTACCAGGGGTGATATAGGGGTTGTCTAACAAGGGGGTGTAAAGTCAGGGGGTTTAGATATGGGGAGAATCGTTGGTGGGATAGCGGTGTATATATATATATTATATATATATAGGGTGAATATCTAGTCCTTCGCTCGTTGCCTAGGGATGCTCGTCGTCCTGGGGATATCCTTCAGTGAGGGGTGGTAGCGGCCGGCTCTCTTCTGCCGGAGGGGGGGGTGGGGGCCGCGTTGTCCTGAGCTCCGATGCGCTCACAAGGTGGGGGCCCCGATCCTAACTCCGGAGTGCCGGGGTCCGCCGATATTTATCCCCGGCGGCCCGGCACTCACCACCGCACCAGGGGGCGCGCGCACGCTGCCCATTCCGAGCCACGAGGGCCGGCGCAGCGATATGACGTCACTGCGCCGGCCGCGTGCTCACAATCTGGGACGCGCTTCTGGCAGACAGGGCGGGAGAAGCCTTTGATCTCCTGCCTGCTGCACCTAGCATTCCGGACAGTGCGATAGTAATCGCACTGTCGGAATGTGCATAATAGAAGGAGGAGAGGCTTCTCCCCTTCTTCTATCATGCGTAATTATCTCCAGCGGCGCTGGGGATAATTACAACAAAGGGCTCAGATTCTGTTGAATCTGAGCTCTTTGTATCCATCAGGATGACCGGACCCTTGTCCGGTCATTCTGATGCAATTAGCCAGATTGCATCGGTGCGAATGCTTGGGGCACATTCACACCGATGCACCTGGTTTCAGGTGTAGGGGGGGGGGGGGGGAATATATATAATATACATGCGTATGGATGCTTGGGGCACATCCATACACATGGATACATTAATATTAGGGACAGACATATCTAGAGGGGGCACATTATTATATGAGGGGGCACAAGCCCCTACATTATAAGGGGGCACAAGCCCCTACATTATAAGGGGGGCCCGGCTCCCAGGGGGCACATATTTCCCACAGGGGCCACCATGAGCCCCTGGGGATCACCATGGGCAGACGTGCGCAGATGCTGGGCACATCTGCGCACATCGTCCCATGATGCTGTGGTTAATGTATGCACATATATACCATACATGCCCGCACGTGTTTGCAGGCATGCATGGATATATATGTATACGTCTCAACCGTTCCTCAACAATCCCCCTGTTGTCGGACTATATAATACGACAATATATTGGGGGAACGGGTTGAGATATATTTGCCCCCCCCTCAACCCCATCCTGTGTGGAAGTTCAGGAAGAACTGTAGTGCACACTGATCTTTAGGTACTTAGACATCCCTAATCCAGCTTCCTCCGACCTGCCCTTCACCGTAACCTACTCCTCCGTCCACAGGATACACCGTCTTCTTCTTGACATCTTTAGGATACCACACACCCACAGTCTCTCGGTTAACTGGCCTTTCTTTAACAGTCTTTTAGTGTCGGCCACCCCCACTTTGGAGTGACCACACCCCCACAGTCTCTCGGTAACTCTGCCGATCTTCAGGTATGGCCCGCCTCCAAGGAATCTGGAGCGGGTTCACCCTCGCAGTCTTTATCTTTTGCAGTCTTTCAGTGTCGGCCACCCCCACTTTGGAGTGGCCACACCCCCACAGTCTCTCGGTAATTCTGCCGATCTTCAGGTATCGTCGTCCCCCCCCAATTCTGGAGCGGGTTCACCCTTACAGTCTTTAACTGGCCTTTCTTTAACAGTCTCTTGGTGTTGGCCACCCCCACTTTGGAGTGACCACACCCCCACAGTCTCTCGGTAGTTCTGCCGATCTTCAGGTATGGCCCGCCTCCAAGGCATCTGGAGCGGGTTCACCCTCACAGTCTCAGTCCTAACTTTCTTCTATCCAACGTCTGTTTCCATCTTGATGGGTGCGGTTCTCCCGTGGACAGATTAATAGGTCTTTACCAGGCAGGTCAAACTCTTAAGCGGTGATGTCATAGTACCTAAATTCTACTGCGGAGAACACCTCCGCCACACTACACATCCAGCCCTTCCCTTAAGAACTTCACCGTTCCAGGGTTCAAGGTGGCAAATGGCAAACAAAGGATGCCTGTCCCTATCGTGACCTAACCTTATCCCCATTCACACAAAATACATGTCACATCCCTCCCAACACCACCAAATTCCATTAAATGTGTGTACCCATAGAGACTCATGCAACCTGGCATAACTCTACACCTCCAAAGACACCGGTAGGTCGCAGACCCCCGTATCAATGGGAAACGACTATAGGATGCAAATGTGTACAGTCAAATATAGGCTGTCACACATTTGCACCTAGAGTGTCTATGGGTACGCAATCGACCGACAAACAAAATCAATAAATACAATACAATGTGCTATGGGGTTTCAGGGTAGTACAAGTTATACGTCCCGAACCCTCATAGGAAACAAAGTGTGTCCATACAATATTTGGCTTCAGGAACAATGTTTGAGTTATGTCCTGAGCCTCCTCCTCCGGATAGTTCTGTAAAGTTCTGTCTGGTTCTGGTGTATTTGGTCAATAAGTCCCTTGACCCTCCGATACACAGTCTAGATAACCAGAACCAGAAGAAGTTTCACTGGGTGAAACAAGTGATAATAAGTTCTTCCACCCGAACGTCTCCCAAGTCTTCCTCCAGAGCCTTAAATAATGCTCCCGCTGGATTGTGGCACAGTCTTCCATCTCTAGAACACCTCTAGGCAGAGGTCGCTTAGTTGCCAAAATCCAGTGGGATCCTCTGGAGCCTCACAAGAGTGTCAGGGGGAATAGCTGGCCTCTTCTGTGGCATCTCCTGGGTTTTTCTTCCGCTCCATATAAAACCACACCTATGGCAGAAGAAAATACCAGGCGCTCCCGGGGGAATTTCTCCCCTAACAGTGCGATTAAATTTAAAAATTCCCAGCACCAATACCTTTGACCCATGGGTAGAGAAAGGTATTGGGCTGCCCTTTATCTCACAGAAGGCGCAATTCACAACCCAGTAGAGGATACGAAGTATTTTTTATTTTTTGATTAGCAAAGACGACGCGTTTCGGGGTACGCAGACCCCTTTATCAAGTCTAAAAAGAACAACACAAAATTTGATGGTATAATATGTATAAAAATACAATTAAAAATGAAAATGAGTGTAAATATATATATAAAAATATAAAAATATGAATGAACGGGTCCATAAGTATAAATAGACGAATCAGTGGGTAAAATAATTTTGTTTGGTTAAAACAAAGACGAGAAAGTTGTATATGCATAAATATAAATATAAATAAATATAAGCTTGCGTATAGAGCGTATAAAATGATATGATAATAATAAGGGATAAATGAATAAATACATATATGCAAACGGATGTGAATTTCTTCAAATCTGAGCAGGTGTATGTGGTGCTGGGTAGTTCTATTTGGTCTGAGTTTCGACTAGGGATGATTAATGCATAGAAAAAGAGTTTTTTCAAAAGACAAATGTATTTCTGGATGGGTATGTGAGTATGTCAGAGATACTGTGTATGGGTCATATATTGTATAATAAGTACCTGTATCCTTGTCACTGTAGGCTAATTGGAGGTCACTCTTGTTGGAGATCCCTTATTTGGGGGGTGTACGGCGGTCCGCACTGCTGTGATGGGTGATAAAGTGATGTTTAGTAGGGTGGCATTTACATATAGAGATGAGAGGGACAGAACCAGCAAGGGGTTCCTGTATAGAAGAGGGTGGATGAGAAAATGTAATTCTACTGGTTGGGCTATGTTTCATGGTTGGTTAGATGGTTCAGGTAAGAATTGGTTGCTGGGGGACGTGGATGGGTGGCAGGTGTGGGGAGAGTTACTGTGGGTGATATAAGGCATGGATCCGGGTTTGATGCAGAATGCAGATAGGCACTGGGCAGTGAATGGTGAACAGTGATGGTATGTTTGGGATGTGGGGGGTGGCAGTGGTTGCTGGGTGGCGGTGACGTGATATATAGAGATGGAAGGGACAGGATCAGCAAGAGGTTCCTATACAGTGAAGGGTTGGTGAGAGAAAGTGATTCTACTGGTTGGGCTGTGTAGCATGGTATGTATGATGGTTCAGGTGGGAGTTGTTAGCTGGGGGGCGTGAATGGGTAGCAGGTTGGGGAGAGTGACTGTGAGTGATACAAGGCTAGGATCCGGGCTGGGTGCAGATTGCATTAGGCAATGAGCAGTGGACAATGATGTGGGGGATAGTAGTGGTTACCTTGGTGATGCGGCCGGTGAGTGTCCTCCAGTGGTAGCGCTTCTGCACGTGTAGCCAGTGGTGTGCAGAAGCGCGCTCTATCCAGGGGTTATGAGGGCGGGGGTGGGGGCGTGGCCGGGGCGTGTGTGGTAGGGGGTAGGCGGTGATCGCTGTTGGTGGAGGAAGGACTGTGTTCGCTGGAGCGGGGGGCGGGCTTGGCACGGTGGGCGGAGCGGTGGGCGTGATGGGGAGCCGGACCTGAGTGCCTGGGTGTGTGTTGTGGTGGTGGGCGGGGCGGCGTTGCGGTGCAACAGCGGGCTGGAGGGGGTGTTGCTGAGGTCCATAGGAGCCGGTGGTGGGGGCGGGCGTGGAGGACATGGGAGGAGCGGGGCATGTTGCTAGGGACGCAGCCGGGTTGTTCGGACTGTGGAATGGGTGTTTGGCCTGCCGTGTGAGGGGCTGGTGGATGCCGATGTTGGGGTGTGTATATGTACTGGAGGAGGGGGGGGGGGAATTCGGCTCGTGTATCGGTGGGTGGGGGTAGGAGTCTGTGTGACTGGGCGGCCAGAGGTGGGCGTGATGGGGGCGGTCCCATAGCTGGTGATGCTGGGCGGCCGATGCAGTGGTGACTGCTGTTGCGATGTTTTGGCAGAGGGTGGATGAATGGTGTGGGCTGGCCAATGAAGGGGGACTGGCATGGGTGGATGAGGGGGCACTGGCTTGATTTGGGGGGTTCTGGAGTGGTGGGAGGGGACTTGTGTAAGGAGGATGGCTGGGGGTAGTGGTGGGTGCTGTGGGTGTGGAGGGGAGGTATAGGGGTGTGGATGTGGATGAAAAGTGTGGTGTGATGAGCGTATTGGGGTATTGCCTGGAGGTGTTGGAGTTACTGGAACGGGGATGGGGACGTGGACCAATTGGTTGGTGTGGGGGGGGGCAGTGTGCAGGGTGGACTGGAAGTCCGGATGGAGGGTCCCGCTGGGAAGGAAGTTGGATGAGGGGCCGAGTGTCAGCGGGACGGTGGGTCCTGGGGTCAGACCGAGTGTCTTGTTGTGTTATGGAGGCGTGGGAGAGTGTGGAACTGGAGTAGAGGGGGGCGGGGTGGGACATGACAGCGTGGGTACTAAAAACACTGTGTTTCTATGCTCTCGTTTAGTCCATTGGGTTCAAGTGTGTGGAGCTTGAATATCCAAAACATCTCACGTCTTTGGAGGGTCCTGTATCTGTCTGGACAATGGGCCTCAATGTGTTCTATGGGGGTGATGGATAGTTTGGAGGGGTCCTGGTTGTGAGTAGCCAGGAAGTGTCTGGAGACGCTATGTTTTAGGTATCCCTTGGTGATGTTGGATCTATGTTTGTTGATATGTTCCCTTAGGGCCTGGATTGTCCTGCCAACGTACTGTAAACCGCAATCGCACTCCAATAAGTAAATCACGTATGATGTTGCACAGTTGATGAAATTGTTTATTTTGAAGTCTTCGCCAGTAGTTTTGCTCCTAAAGGATACCCGAGTAAGATCGTTGAGAACGCTTTCTCCCGGGCAAACAACCTAAGCCAAGACGAATGCCTGATGATCAAAACCAAACCAAAAGAAACAGAAACTACAAATCCGTACAAAACATCACTGATCACCACCTACAACACTAACCACGAAACCCTAAGGAAGATCCTGATGAAACACTGGCACATTTTAACTAATGATCCATACCTCAAACCCAACATACCACAGAGACCACAAATCACATTCAGAAAAGCAAAGTCGCTAAAAAACATCCTGGCCCCAAGCAAACTGAAAAAGAAAAAAACAGCCTCACTCAATACTATCAGTGGGACCCCTGCCCCTGTTGGCAGCTTCAGATGTGGCCACACTCTGTGTAAATGCTGTACCAACATTTCTAACAAAACACAGACCTTTAGGAGCAAAACTACTGGCGAAGACTTCAAAATAAACAATTTCATCAACTGTGCAACATCATACGTGATTTACTTATTGGAGTGCGATTGCGGTTTACAGTACGTTGGCAGGACAATCCAGGCCCTAAGGGAACGTATCAACAAACATAGATCCAACATCACCAAGGGATACCTAAAACATAGCGTCTCCAGACACTTCCTGGCTACTCACAACCAGGACCCCTCCAAACTATCCATCACCCCCATAGAACACATTGAGGCCCATTGTCCAGACAGATACAGGACCCTCCAAAGACGTGAGATGTTTTGGATATTCAAGCTCCACACACTTGAACCCAATGGACTAAACGAGAGCATAGAAACACAGTGTTTTTAGTACCCACGCTGTCATGTCCCACCCCGCCCCCCTCTACTCCAGTTCCACACTCTCCCACGCCTCCATAACACAACAAGACACTCGGTCTGACCCCAGGACCCACCGTCCCGCTGACACTCGGCCCCTCATCCAACTTCCTTCCCAGCGGGACCCTCCATCCGGACTTCCAGTCCACCCTGCACACTGCCCCCCCACACCAACCAATTGGTCCGTCCCCATCCCCGTTCCAGTAACTCCAACACCTCCAGGCAATACCCCAATACGCTCATCACACCACACTTTTCATCCACATCCACACCCCTATACCCCCCCTCCACACCCACAGCACCCACCACTACCCCCAGCCATCCTCCTTACACAAGTCCCCTCCCACCACTCCAGAACCCCCCAAATCAAGCCAGTGCCCCCTCATCCACCCATGCCAGTCCCCCTTCATTGGCCAGCCCACACCATTCATCCACCCTCTGCCAAAACCTCGCAACAGCAGTCACCACTGCAGCCGCCCAGCATCACCAGCTATGGGACCGCCCCCCCCATCACGCCCACCTCTGGCCGCCCAGTCACACAGACTCCTACCCCCACCCACCGATACACGAGCTGAATTCCCCCCCCCCCTCCTCCATATACACACCCCAACATCGGCATCCACCAGCCCCTCACACGGCAGGCCAAACACCCATTCCACAGTCCGAACAACCCGGCTGCGTCCCTAGCAACATGCCCCGCTCCTCCCATGTCCTCCACGCCCGCCCCCACCACGGCTCCTATGGACCTCAGCAACACCCCCTCCAGCCCGCTGTTGCACCGCAACGCCGCCCCGCCCACCACCACAACACATACCCAGGCACTCAGGTCCGGCTCCCCATCACGCCCACCGCTCCGCCCACCGTGCCAAGCCCCGCCCCCGCTCCAGCGAACACAGTCCTTCCTCCACCAACAGCGATCACCGCCTACCCCCTACACACGCCCCGGCCACGCCCCCACCCCCGCCCTCATAACCCCTGGATAGAGCGCGCTTCTGCACACCACTGGCTACACGTGCAGAAGCGCTACCACTGGAGGACACTCACCGGCCGCATCACCAAGGTAACACTACTATCCCCACATCATTGTCCACTGCTCATTGCTAATGCAATCTGCACCAGCCCGGATCTAGCCTTGTATCACTCACAGTCACTCTCCCCAACCTGCTACCCATTCACGCCCCCCAGCTAACAACTCCCACCTGAACCATCATACATACCATGCTACACAGCCCAACCAGTAGAATCACTTTCTCTCACCAACCCTTCACTGTATAGGAACCTCTTGCTGATCCTGTCCCTTCCATCTCTATATATCACGTCACCGCCACCCAGCAACCACTGCCACCCCCCACATCCCAAACATACCATCACTGTTCACCATTCACTGCCCAGTGCCTATCTGCATTCTGCATCAAACCCGGATCCATGCCTTATATCACCCACAGTAACTCTCCCCACACCTGCCACCCATCCACGTCCCCCAGCAACCAATTCCCACCTGAACCATCTAACCAACCATGAAACATAGCCCAACCAGTAGAATTACATTTTCTCATCCACCCTCTTCTATACAGGAACCCCTTGCTGATTCTGTCCCTCTCATCTCTATATGTAAACGCCACCCTACTAAACATCACTTTATCACCCATCACAGCAGTGCGGACCGCCGTACACCCCCCAAATAAGGGATCTCCAACAAGAGTGACCTCCAATTAGCCTACAGCGACAAGGATACAGGTACTTATTATACAATATATGACCCATACACAGTATCTCTGACATACTCACATACCCATCCAGAAATACATTTGTCTTTTGAAAAAACTCTTTTTCTATGCATTAATCATCCCTAGTCGAAACTCAGACCAAATAGAACTACCCAGCACCACATACACCTGCTCAGATTTGAAGAAATTCACATCCGTTTGCATATATGTATTTATTCATTTATCCCTTATTATTATCATATCATTTTATACGCTCTATACGCAAGCTTATATTTATTTATATTTATATTTATGCATATACAACTTTCTCGTCTTTGTTTTAACCAAACAAAATTATTTTACCCACTGATTCGTCTATTTATACTTATGGACCCGTTCATTCATATTTTTATATTTTTATATATATATTTACACTCATTTTCATTTTTAATTGTATTTTTATACATATTATACCATCAAATTTTGTGTTGTTCTTTTTAGACTTGATAAAGGGGTCTGCGTACCCCGAAACGCGTCGTCTTTGCTAATCAAAAAATAAAAAATACTTCGTATCCTCTACTGGGTTGTGAATTGCGCCTTGTGTCCACCCGCTCACTGCATGTACCTAGTGCAGACGAGCCCCCTCCCCATACACCACAATTCGCACCAAAGTGGCGGCTTGGCTCCCGCCCATGGTCAACTTGGACGTTAATCGGCTGCACCAACCCACATCACCCCACGATTTTACCTCCACCAGAACTGCACTACCAAAAGCACAACCTAACCAAGGTGAGTAGCAACCACTCACTCTGGCTAGGAACAAATAACAACATATCTTGTCAACCACCACCTATGAGCGCCTTCTCCCCTTTTCTCTTTGGCCATTTAATCACTTTATCTCACAGGACCCCTCATTATCCCAACACTGGTGTCTGAACACCCTCTACACATCCCTCTGCACCAACAGATAAGGATGGCCACCCTACTAGGTTAGGATAACTGGAGTACTGTGGACAAAGCACCATCTTGTTATCGATGGCACCGTATCCCTGTCTACTCATGTGTACCCAGGCTGATTTCCCCCTGTGATCCCATCTTGTGGAGGCCCGCAGAACCAATGGCATAGTCATGCCCTGGCTCCCCAGGACCCCACAACACAAGAACACAGTCCACACTCTGCTGCCAAACACTCTGCGTCCAATCCCTATCAGAGCTGTACTGCCTGCTCGGACTAGAATTAAGTGCGCAGCACAACATTACACCAATGTTGTCTGTCCGCCCCAGTCCCCAGCGCAACACAGCCCTACCGAAAACCTTGAGCACAACAGCGTTATCTGTATCGATCTGAGACCCTGGTTGCCCAGAATAATATCACATCATCCTTTGTGTGCTGCATGGAGAAGGTCCTTATGCCTTCTCCCGACCAGCAGGATTTCCCGTGTGATATTATCTGCTCGCGAACCTATACGTTCTCGATCCACAGTATAACACTGTTCCACTCCAAGGGGACACAGAATAAAACAAAGACAGCAGACGTCCCTTACAACACTACATAAATCAGCATGGTAGAACACATCCGTAAACAAGGACTACCACCACCAACATCAAGAAAAACTTACAAACAGATAACAAAAACACACAACATGGACATACACAGGGAAAAAACGGTGTAACAAATAGTACAGGGGTGTCAAGTGTTGTCTAGCCTAGCTTGGCCACTCTGACCCCTCAGCAGCTGGTGATGCTGCCGAGAGGTAACCCCGTTATGGCCAGGCTGACTAGACCCCACTGCACAATTTGTTACCTGGCTGATACTGTTGGACACATTGCAATTACTTGCACAAGGGCAATTCCTTGCAATGTGTCCTTTGTTCCCACACCTGAAACACGTGACTTGGTTTCCTGTCCTGTGTGTTATGTTCCTATCTGTTTTGCAGTGTCTCGCTATGTGACCTAGGCCACCACATGCAAAACATCTGTAGTTTGCTCTGCATGGCCCAGGTCCATCTACACTGCAGCCGTGCTCCCTTCTCCTGAATTGTTCCATCCTCAGGGACGCACTCTTCACGACAGTTCTTTTTCCCAAAGTCAGGGAAAATCTCTGTTAGTCTGGACCGGCTTGACCTGATGATTAGACCGGTCACAGACTACTCTCCCCCCTTGTGGCCCTGCACAGGGCAACGTTTTGGGAGATTCCGACCCTGGCTTTACGGAAAAAGAAAGGGCCGGCACCAACTTGGTGATAACCTGTTGCATGCCAGACATTAGCTGGGACCTTACAGCAACCTCAGCCTTCAATTTGGCTACCGTCACGTCAGTAGAGGCAGTCCGCTCCTTGAAGGCCTTGACCTCAGTATAAGACTGAGTCAACTTAGCCTCAATTTCCTCCTTCTGCCTCTGCAGCTCTACTAACTGTGACTCTATATTAGCTACCTGCGCATCTCGGTCAACAGTAGACTGCACATTCTCTGCCAGCTGTGCCCGCAATGCCGAAACCTGGTCCGAATTACTGGCACAGCACTGGCAGTGAATGGCCGGAGGAATTGTCTCCGTTGACCGAGACACCAGCGCCACTTCCTTTGGCTTACAGGTGCTAGCCTCAAACGTATGAACGAGTTTGGCTAGCAACCGAAGCCGTTTGGTGGCCTTGTTCAACACCGTCCGTTTGTTAACACAAAGCTTGTCATAACTACAAGCCTGTGCCAACAAATCGGACCAAAGCATTTCTGCTGACTTGTATGTAGTGGGGAGGATGGGGTGAAATGTGCTGTGTCTGCTCAAGTGTTGCAGTGTGGGGAAGTCCATACTCACCGTTTGATGAGCGTCCATCTTCTCCTTGGGGCCGTACCTCTTTGTCCTCGCAGCTGCTTGGAAGAGGTCCATTTTCCCGGATCGCCTCTTCCCGACCAGCCGGACTTGTACGCTGCTCCCACGAAGATGGATCTCCTTCAGTGACGTGTCCTCTTCTCCCTTGCAATCACTTGAGCGATGCAGTGACATTTTTCTGAGCCTCCATCTTCTTGTTGGTGCTATACTTTTCCGTCCCTTGCAGCTGCTTGAAAGAAGTCCTTTTCTTCCGGATCGCTTCTTCCCGACCAGCTGGACTTCTATGTACCTCCAACGAAGATGGATCTCTTTCCGTGCCTTCTTCTCTTACCCCAGCGACGGTGACCATGTAAAGCAAATACAAAAATATTAACAACACAGATAGATTATAGATTCTCTGCAAAAGATTTTGTTTTAATTCTGGTACTCTAAGGGAAGTATCGCTTCTCCTGTACGAATTATCGGGTCCTAGACGCTCAGACACTCCGCTGACCGCGTCTCTCCTGCCCGCTAATTCACAGTACCAGCGACCCTCAGCCTTAAGACCAAAAACAAACGCAAAATCCACGCAGTGGGCCTGGCTCGCCAATGTAAAGGGAGAATATTAATCACCAATATTTATGCAAATATCAATAATTAATATTCATAAATAGGAGGAGCCGTCTATTGATGACTCCGCCCATTTATACCTTTATATAACAATAACAACAATACTTTCGCTATGCTTTACACTAATCACTACGCTAGCTGCATGCGCCTTACTAACTCGCTACCGCTAACAAGTACACGCTACACAATGGGTACAAATATAACGGTATTTATTACACTTAATACACTAAGCACGCAATACACTAACAATACACAGCACTACAAATATACAATCCTAAACTACACTACACGTTCCCAATTTCCACCCATAAACTATCTATACAATTCACACATACAAGTATATTCACAGCCCACCCACCTGGTTACTCACTGTCCCTACGGGGTACGACGAGGGTTAGCGGTGGCACTGTAGGGGTGTATGCAGGCCACCAACACAAATATAGCTACACAGTAATGCAAGGGTTAATACCCTGCAAATGTGTTAAAGCACAGCAAGGGTTTCAGGGCAGGGACTAGGGTATAGTGCCAGGGGCAATAGGGTTAACAAGGGGTGTACCAGGGGTAATAGGGGTTACCAGGGGTGATAGGGGTTTCCAGGGGTGATAGGGGTTACCAGGGGATATAGGGGTTACCAGGGGTGATATAGGGGTTGTCTAACAAGGGGTGTATAGTCAGGGGGTTTAGATAAGGGGAGAATCGTTGGTGGGATAGCGGTGTATATATATATATATATATATATATAGGGTGATACTTAGTCCTTCCGCTCATTGCCTAGGGGATGCTCGTCG
Organism: Bufo bufo; assembly: GCF_905171765.1. NCBI lineage: Eukaryota > Metazoa > Chordata > Amphibia > Anura > Bufonidae > Bufo > Bufo bufo. The sequence goes on from NC_053397.1 coordinate 155,151,106, forward strand.
TCCTGGGGATGATCCTTCAGTGAGGGTGGGCAGCCGGCTCTCTTCTGCCGGAGGGGGGGCGCGTTGTCCTGAGCGCCGATGCGCTCTCAAGGTGGGGGCCCCGATCCTAACTCCGGAGTGCCGGGGCCGCCGGATATTTATCCCCGGCGGCCCGCACTCCCCCGCACCAGGGGGCGCGCGCGCGCCCATCCGAGCCACGAGGGCCGGCGCAGCGATATGACGTCACTGCGCCGGCCCGCGTGCTCACATCGGGGATGCGCTTCTGGCAGACAGGCGGGAGAAGCCTTTGATCTCCCGCCTGCTGCACCTAGCATTCCGGACAGTGCGATAGTAATCGCACTGTCGGAATGCGCATAATAGAAGGAGGAGAGGCTTCTCCCCTTCTTCTATCATGCGTAATTATCTCCAGCGGCGCTGGGGATATTTACAACAAAGGGCTCAGATTCTGTTGAATCTGGGCTCTTTGTATCCATCAGGATGACCGGACCCTTGTCACCGATGCACCTGGTTTTAGGTGTAGGAGGGGGGGGGGGATATATATAATATACATGCGTATGGATGCTTGGGGCACATCCATACACATGGATACATTAATATTAGGGACAGACATATCTAGAGGGGGCACATTATTATATGAGGGGGCACAAGCCCCTACATCACAAGCCCCTACATTATAAGGGGGCACAAGCCCCTACATTATAAGGGGGCACAAGCCCCTACATTATAAGGGGGCCCGGTCCCAGGGGGCACATATTTCCCACAGGGGCCACCATGAGCCCCTGGGGATCACCATGGGCAGACGTGCGCAGATGCTGGGCACATCTGCGCACATCGTCCCATGATGCTGTGGTTAATGTATGCACATATATACCATACATGCCCGCATGTGTTTGCAGGCATGCATGGATATATATATATGTATACGTCTCAACCGTTCCTCAACAACCACAGACAAAGAGGAAAGGTATAGGGGAAGGAGAGGGTGGGGGAGTGCGGGATTATAGACGGGCATTACGAAACTCATCTGATCCTCGGAAAGTTTCCCAAGGGCCCCTAGGTTTGAACGAATCGAGAGGTGTCCTGAGGAGAGACGCAGATGAGATCCTCCATCCGCTGATGTAGGGCAATTTCTTCAAACCATTCTTCCAGGGAGGAGGCGTAGGTGATTTCCAATGGCGAGGGACGACCGTTTTAGCAGCCTGTAACATATACTTAAGGAGCAAAACCCTAAAAGCAGGGATGG
>NC_053397.1:155152548-155198399 GCF_905171765.1 Bufo bufo
ACCAGCCCAAACCAGTACTCCACCTCCACCTTGCTGGCGTCTGAGTCGGACTGGAGCTCTCTGCCCTTTACCAATCCAGCCACGGGCCCATCCATCTGGCCCATCAAGACTCACTCTCATTTCATCAGTCCATAAAACCTTGGAAAAATCAGTCTTGAGATATTTCTTGGCCCAGTCTTGACGTTTCAGCTTGTGTGTCTTGTTCAGTGGTGGTCGTCTTTCAGCCTTTCTTACCTTGGCCATGTCTCTGAGTATTGCACACCTTGTGCTTTTGGGCACTCCAGTGATGTTGCAGCTCTGAAATATGGCCAAACTGGTGGCAAGTGGCATCTTGGCAGCTGCACGCTTGACTTTTCTCAGTTCATGGGCAGTTATTTTGCGCCTTGGTTTTTCCACACGCTTCTTGCGACCCTGTTGACTATTTTGAATGAAACGCTTGATTGTTCGATGATCACGCTTCAGAAGCTTTGCAATTTTAAGAGTGCTGCATCCCTCTGCAAGATATCTCACTATTTTTGACTTTTCTGAGCCTGTCAAGTCCTTCTTTTGACCCATTTTGCCAAAGGAAAGGAAGTTGCCTAATAATTATGCACACCTAATATAGGGTGTTGATGTCATTAGACCACACCCCTTCTCATTACAGAGATGCACATCACCTAATATGCTTAATTGGTAGTAGGCTTTCGAGCCTATACAGCTTGGAGTAAGACAACATGCATAAAGAGGATGATGTGGTCAAAATACTCATTTGCCTAATAATTCTGCACGCAGTGTACAGTGACAAGCTGTGCCCCCTATACTTCTATATACAGTGACAAGCTGTGCCCCCTATACTTCTATATACAGTGACAAGCTGTGCCCCCTATACTTCTATATACAGTGACAAGCTGTGCCCCCTATATGTCTATATACAGTGACAAGCTGTGCCCCCTATACTTCTATATACAGTGACAAGCTGTGCCCCCTATACTTCTATATACAGTGACAAGCTGTGCCCCCTATACTTCTATATACAGTGACAAGCTGTTCCCCCTATACTTCTATATACAGTGACAAGCTGTGCCCCCTATACTTCTATATACAGTGACAAGCTGTGCCCCCTATACTTCTATATACAGTGACAAACTGTGCCCCCTATACTTCTATATACAGTGACAAGCTGTGCCCCCTATACTTCTATATACAGTGATAAGCTGTGCCCCCTATACTTCTATATACAGTGACAAGCTGTGCCCCCTATACTTCTATATACAGTGACAAACTGTGCCCCCTATACTTCTATATACAGTGATAAGCTGTGCCCCCTATACGTCTATATACAGTGATAGCTGTGCCCCCTATACTTCTATATACAGTGACAAGCTGTGCTCCCTATACGTCTATATACAGTGACAAGCTGTGCCCCCTATACTTCTATATACAGTGATAGCTGTGCCCCCTATACTTCTATATACAGTGACAAGCTGTGCCCCCTATACTTCTATATACAGTGATAGCTGTGCCCCCTATACTTCTATATACAGTGACAAGCTGTGCCCCCTATACTTCTATATACAGTGACAATCTGTGCCCCCTATACTTCTATATACAGTGATAAGCTGTGCCCCCTATACTTCTATATACAGTGACAAGCTGTGCCCCCTATACTTCTATATACAGTGATAAGCTGTGCCCCCTATACGTCTATATACAGTGACAAGCTGTGCCCCCTATACTTCTATATACAGTGACAAGCTGTGCCCCCTATACTTCTATATACAGTGACAAGCTGTGCCCCCTATACTTCTATATACAGTGACAAGCTGTGCGCCCTATACGTCTATATACAGTGACAAGCTGTGCCCCCTATACTTCTATATACAGTGACAAGCTGTGCCCCCTATACTTCTATATACAGTGACAAGCTGTGCCCCCTATACTTCTATATACAGTGACAAGCTGTTCCCCCTATACTTCTATATACAGTGACAAGCTGTGCCCCCTATACGTCTATATACAGTGACAAGCTGTGCCCCCTATAAGTCTATATACAGTGACAAGCTGTGCACCCTATACTTCTATATACAGTGATATGCTGTGCCCCCTATACTTCTATATACAGTGACAAGCTGTGCCCCCTATACTTCTATATACAGTGACAAGATGTGCCCCCTATACTTTATATACAGTGACAAGCTGTGCCCCTTATACTTCTATATACAGTGAGAAGCTGTGCCCCCTATACTTCTATATACAGTGACAAGCTGTCACTATATACAGTGACAAGCCGTGACCCCTATACTTCTATATACAGTGACAAGCTGTGCCCCCTATAAGTCTATATACAGTGACAAGCTGTGCACCCTATACTTCTATATACAGTGATATGCTGTGCCCCCTATACTTCTATATACAGTGATATGCTGTGCCCCCTATACTTCTATATACAGTGACAAGCTGTGCCCCCTATACTTCTATATACAGTGACAAGCTGTGCCCCCTATACTTTATATACAGTGACAAGCTGTGCCCCTTATACTTCTATATACAGTGAGAAGCTGTGCCCCCTATACTTCTATATACAGTGACAAGCTGTCACTATATACAGGGAGTGCAGAATTATTAGGCAAGTTGTATTTTTGAGGATTAATTTTATTATTGAACAACAACCATGTTCTCAATGAACCCAAAAAACTCATTAATATCAAATCTGAATATTTTTGGAAGTAGTTTTTAGTTTGTCTTTAGTTTTAGCTATTTTAGGGGAATATCTGTGTGTGCAGGTGACTATTACTGTGCATAATTATTAGGCAACTTAACAAAAAACAAATATATACCCATTTCAATTATTTATTTTTACCAGTGAAACCAATATAACATCTCAACATTCACAAATATACATTTCTGACATTCAAAAACAAAATAAAAACAAACCAGTGACCAATATAGCCACCTTTCTTTGCAAGGACACTCAAAAGCCTGCCATCCATAGATTCTGTCAGTGTTTTGATCTGTTGACCATCAACATTGCGTGCAGCAGCAACCACAGCCTCCCAGACACTGTTCAGAGAGGTGGACTGTTTTCCCGCCTTGTAAATCTCACATTTGATGATGGACCACAGGTTCTCAATGGGTTTCAGATCAGGTGAACAAGGAGGCCATGTCATTAGATTTTCTTCTTTTATACCCTTTCTTGCCAGCCACGCTGTGGAGTACTTGGACGCGTGTGATGGAGCATTGTCCTGCATGAAAATCATGTTTTTCTTGAAGGATGCAGACTTCTTCCTGTACCACTGCTTGAAGAAGGTGTCTTCCAGAAACTGGCAGTAGGACTGGGAGTTGAGCTTGACTCCATCCTCAACCCGAAAAGGCCCCACAAGCTCATCTTTGATGATACCAGCCCAAACCAGTACTCCACCTCCACCTTGCTGGCGTCTGAGTCGGACTGGAGCTCTCTGCCCTTTACCAATCCAGCCACGGGCCCATCCATCTGGCCCATCAAGACTCACTCTCATTTCATCAGTCCATAAAACCTTAGAAAAATCAGTCTTGAGATATTTCTTGGCCCAGTCTTGACGTTTCAGCTTGTGTGTCTTGTTCAGTGGTGGTCGTCTTTCAGCCTTTCTTACCTTGGCCATGTCTCTGAGTATTGCACACCTTGTGCTTTTGGGCACTCCAGTGATGTTGCAGCTCTGAAATATGGCCAAACTGGTGGCAAGTGGCATCTTGGCAGCTGCACGCTTGACTTTTCTCAGTTCATGGGCAGTTATTTTGCGCCTTGGTTTTTCCACACGCTTCTTGCGACCCTGTTGACTATTTTGAATGAAACGCTTGATTGTTCGATGATCACGCTTCAGAAGCTTTGCAATTTTAAGAGTGCTGCATCCCTCTGCAAGATATCTCACTATTTTTGACTTTTCTGAGCCTGTCAAGTCCTTCTTTTGACCCATTTTGCCAAAGGAAAGGAAGTTGCCTAATAATTATGCACACCTAATATAGGGTGTTGATGTCATTAGACCACACCCCTTCTCATTACAGAGATGCACATCACCTAACATGCTTAATTGGTAGTAGGCTTTCGAGCCTATACAGCTTGGAGTAAGACAACATGCATAAAGAGGATGATGTGGTCAAAATACTCATTTGCCTAATAATTCTGCACGCAGTGTACAGTGACAAGCTGTGCCCCCTATACGTCTATATACAGTGACAAGCTGTGCCCCCTATACGTCTAAATACAGTGATAAGCTGTGCCCACTATACTTCTATATACAGTGACAAGCTGTGCCCCCTATACTTCTATATACAGTGACAAGCTGTGCCCCCTATACTTCTATATACAGTGATAAGCTGTGCCCCCTATACTTCTATATACAGTGATAAGCTGTGCCCCCTATACTTCTATATACAGTGACAAGCTGTGCCCCCTATACTTCTATATACAGTGACAAGCTGTGCCCCCTATACTTCTATATACAGTGACAAGCTGTGCCCCCTATACTTCTATATACAGTGATAAGCTGTGCCCCCTATACTTCTATATACAGTGACAAGCTGTGCCCCCTATACTTCTATATACAGTGATAGCTGTGCCCCCTATACTTCTATATACAGTGACAAGCTGTGCCCCCTATACTTCTCTATACAGTGACAGGGGGCACAGCTATCACTGTACTATATACAGTGACAAGCTGTGCCCCCTATACTTCTATATACAGTGATAAGCTGTGCCGCCTATATTTCTATATACAGTGACAAGCTGTGCCCCCTATACTTCTATATACAGTGACAAACTGTGCCCCCTATACTTCTATATACAGTGACAAGCTGTGCCCCCTATACTTCTATATACAGTGATAGCTGTGCCCCCTATACTTCTATATACAGTGATAGCTGTGCCCCCTATACGTCTATATACAGTGACAAGCTGTGCCCCCTATACGTCTATATACAGTGACAAGCTGTGCCCACTATAAGTCTATATACAGTGACAAGCTGTGCACCCTATACTTCTTCTATGTAGAGTAACATGCTGTGCCCCCTATACTTCTATATACAGTGATAGCTGTGCCCCCTATACTTCTATATAGTGATAAGCTGTGCCCCCTATACTTCTATATAAAGTGACAAGCTGTGCCCCCTATACTTCTATATACAGTGATAGCTGTGCCCCTTATACGTCTATATACAGTGACAAGCTGTGCCCCCTATACGTCTATATACAGTGACAAGCTGTGCCCCTTATAAGTCTATATACAGTGACAAGCTGTGCACCCTATACTTCTATATACAGTGATATGCTGTGCCCCCTATACTTCTATATACAGTGATAGCTGTGCCCCCTATACTTCTATATACAGTGACAAGCTGTGCCCCTTATACTTCTATATACAGTGATAAGCTGTGCCCCCTATACTTCTATATACAGTGACAAGCTGTCACTATATACAGTGACAAGCTGTGCCCCCTATACTTCTATATACAGTGACAAGCTGTGCCCCCTATACTTCTATATACAGTGACAAGCTGTGCACCCTATACTTCTATATACAGTGATATGCTGTGCCCCCTATACTTCTATATACAGTGATAAGCTGTGCCCCCTATACTTCTATATACAGTGACAAGCTGTGCCCCCTATACTTCTATATACAGTGATAAGCTGTGCCCCCTATACTTCTATATACAGTGACAAGCTGTGCCCCCTATACTTCTATATACAGTGATAGCTGTGCCCCCTATACTTCTATATACAGTGACAAGCTGTGCCCCCTATACTTCTCTATACAGTGACAGGGGGCACAGCTATCACTGTACTTCTATATACAGTGACAAGCTGTGCCCCCTATACTTCTATATACAGTGATAAGCTGTGCCGCCTATTTTTCTATATACAGTGACAAGCTGTGCCCCCTATACTTCTATATACAGTGACAAACTGTGCCCCCTATACTTCTATATACAGTGAGACGCTGTGCCCCCTATACTTCTATATACAGTGATAGCTGTGCCCCCTATACTTCTATATACAGTGATAGCTGTGCCCCCTATACGTCTATATACAGTGACAAGCTGTGCCCCCTATACGTCTATATACAGTGACAAGCTGTGCCCACTATAAGTCTATATACAGTGACAAGCTGTGTACCCTATACTTCTTCTATGTAGAGTAACATGCTGTACCCCCTATACTTCTATATCCAGTGATATGCTGTGCCCCCTATACTTCTATATACAGTGATAGCTGTGCCCCCTATACTTCTATATAGTGATAAGCTGTGCCCCCTATACTTCTATATAGTGATAAGCTGTGCCCCCTATACTTCTATATACAGTGACAAGCTGTGCCCCCCTATACGTCTATATACAGTGACAAGCTGTGCCCCCTATAAGTCTATATACAGTGACAAGCTGTGCACCCTATACTTCTATATACAGTGATATGCTGTGCCCCCTATACTTCTATATACAGTGATAGCTGTGCCCCCTATACTTCTATATACAGTGACAAGCTGTGCCCCCTATACTTCTATATACAGTGATAAGCTGTGCCCCCTATACTTCTATATACAGTGTTTCATATAGTGCACATCTAGGATTAGACGTGCATAAGTGAGTGTCACATTTAGGCCAGAAATACAGCTTTTTGCTTACTGGGGTGAAAAAAAACCATCTGTTTCATATAGTGCACATCTAGGATTAGACGTGCATAAGTGAGTGTCACATTTAGGCCAGAAATACAGCTTTTTGCTTACTGGGGTGAACAAAAAAAACATCTGTTTCATATAGTGCACATCTAGGATTAGACGTGCATAAGTGAGTGTCATATTTAGGCCAGAAAACAGCTTTTTGCTTACTGGGGTGAAAAAACCCTCTGATATACTACACATCTGCGATTAGACGTGCATAAGTGAGTGTCACATTTAGGCCACAAATACGGCTTTTTGGTTACTGGGGTTATAAAAACCCTCTGATATACTGCACATCTGGGATTAGACGTGCATAAGTGAGTGTCACATTTAGGCCACAAATACGGCTTTTTGGTTACTGGGGTTAAAAAACCCTCTGATATACTGCACATCTGGGATTAGACGTGCATAAGTTACTGTGAAATTTAGGCCACAAATACCGCTGTCATATAGAGTAAAAAAAAAAATTTGAGTGCAATACCCTACATCAGGGTTTTTATTGGCGGTTAATTATTTTTAACAGACTTAACCACTTTTTACTTTGCTTGGTGAACGCTAACTATGAGGCAAACATCTAATAAGGGACGCGGTCATGGTCATGGTGTTGGTGGAGCCTCTGGTGCAGGGAGAGGACGTGGCCGTTCTGCCACAGCTACACGTCCTACTGAACCTACTACCTCAGGTCCCAGTAGCCGCCAGAATCTACAGCGATATTTGGTCGGGCCTAATGCCGTTCTAAGGATGGTAAGGCCTGAGCAAGTACAGGCGCTAGTCAATTGGGTGGCCGACAGTGGATCCAGCACGTTCACATTTTCTCCCACCCAGTCTTCTGCAGAAAGTGCACAGGTGGCGCCTGAAACCCATGCCCATCAGTCTGTCACATCACCCCCGTGCATATCGGGGGACCTGTCTGAGCCTCAAGTCATGCAGCAGTCTCTTATGCTGTTTGAAGACTCTGCTGGCAGGGTTTCCCAAGGGCATCCACCTAGCCCTTCCCCAGGGGTGGAAGACATAGAATGCACTGACGCACAACCACTTATGTTTCCTGATGAGGACATGGGAATACCACCTCAGCACGTCTCTGATGATGACGAAACACAGGTGCCAACTGCTGTGTCTTTCTGCAGTGTGCAGACCGAAAAGGAGGTCAGGGAGGAAGACTGGGTGGAAGACAATGCAGGGGACGATGAGGTCCTAGATCCCACATGGAATGAAGGTCGTGCCACTGACTTTCAGAGTTCGGAGGAAGAGGCAGTGGTGAGACCGTGCCAACAGCGTAGCAAAAGAGGGAGCAGGGTGCAAAAGCAGAGCAGCTGTCGCCAAAACAGTTCGCACAACCAAGTATCGGATAAAATCAAGTGTGCACTGCGCAACGCCATCTGTGGCAAGGTCCACCTAACCACAGATATGTGGACCAGTAAGCATGGCCAAGGACGCTATATCTCCCTAACTGCACACTGGGTAAATGTAGTGGCCCCAGGCGGAGAGCTGTTTGGCGCACGTCCTTCAGCCGCCAAGGATCGCAGGGCATCATTCTTTGTCTCCTGTTGCCTCCTCTTTCTACTCGGCTTCCTCCTCCTCTTCTACCACCTCCTTATCCGGTCAGCGACAGACCTTCACCACCAACTTCAGCACAGCCAGAGGTAAACGTCAGCAGGCCGTTTTGAAACTGATGTGTTTGGGGGACAGGCCCCACACCTGTGGTGTGCGATAATGGGCGAAATCTCGTTGCAGCTCTGGGACTAGCCGGTTCGACGCACATCCCTTGCCTGGCGCATGTGCTGAATTTGGTGGTGCAGAAATTTATTCACAACTACCTCGACATGTCAGAGCTGCTGCATAAAGTATGGGCCGTCTGTGCGCGCTTCCGGCATTCTCATCCTGCCGCCGCTCGGCTGTCTGCTCTACAGCGTAACTTCGGCCTTCCCGCTCACTGCCTCATATGCGACGTGCCCACCAGGTGGAACTCCACCTTACACATGCTGGAGAGACTGTGCGAGCAGCAGCAGGCCATAGTGGAGTTTCAGCTGCAGCACGCACGGGTGAGTCGCACTGCGGAACAGCACCACTTCACCACCAATGACTGGGCCTCCATGCGAGACCGGTGTGCCCTGTTGTGCTGTTTCGAGTACTCCACCAACATGGCCAGTGGCGATGACGCCGTTATCAGCGTTACAATACCACTTCTATGTCTCATTGAGAAAACACTTAGGGCGATGTTGGAAGAGGATGTGGCCCAGGAAGAGGAGGAGGAAGAGGAGTCATCTCTAACACTTTCAGGCCAGTCTTTTAGAAGTGGCTCAGAAAGAGGATTTTTGCAACAGCAGAGGCCAGGTACAAATTTGGCCAGCCAGGGCCTACTACTGGAGGAGGAGGAGGATGGGGATGAAGCATGTTCATAGCGGGGTGTCATCCAACGCAGTTCGGGCCCATCACTGATGCGTGGCTGGGGGGATACGGAGGACGCAGACGATACGCCTCCCAGAGAGGACAGCTTGTCCTTACCTCTGGGCAGCCTGGCACACATGAGCGACTACATGCTGCAGTGCCTGCGCAACGACAGCAGTTTTGCCCACATTTTAACGTGTGCTGACTACTTGGTGGCCACCCTGCTGGATCCCCGTTACAAAGACAATGTGCCGTCCTTAATTCCCTCACTGGAGCGTGATCGGAAGATGCGCGACTACAGGCGCACGCTGCTAGACGCGCTCCTGAGAGCATTCCCAACTGACGCCAGGGGACAAGTGGAAGCACAAGGCGAAGGCAGGGGAGGAGGAAGAGGTCTCCAACACAGCTGTGTCAGCTCCAGCACTTCAGAAGGCAGGGTTAGCATGGCCGACATGTGGAAAAGCTTTGTCACCTCGCCGCAACAACCGGCCCCAACTGCTGATATGGAGCGTGTTAGCAGGAGGCAGCATTTGAACAACATGGTGGAACAGTACCTGTGCACACGACTACACGTACTGACTGATGGTTCTGCCCCATTCAACTTCTGGGTCTCCAAATTGTCCACATGGCCAGAGCTTGCCCTGTATGCCTTGGAGGTGCTGGCCTGCCCTGCAGCCAGTTACTCTCTGAGCGTGTATTTAGCACGGCAGGAGGCGTCATTACAGACAGACGCAGCCGCCTGTCCACAGCCAACGTGGACAAGCTCACGTTCATTAAAATGAACCAGGCCTGGATCCCACAAGACTTGTCTGTACCTAGTGCAGAATAGACAGTTCTAACAGCCTCAACCATCCATCCTTGTACTCAAGTGCACGTATTCCTTTATTTTTATTTTTATATGTCCCAATATTTTGGGGGATACCCCTATGTAAAAATACAAAATAACACATCTGTGTTGGCTACCTATTCCTCCTTCGCCGCCGCTTCCACCTAGACGGCCTACATGGCCACATCCACCCATTCACCGCCTCCTCAACCTCTTCCTCCTACATCATTTCAAATTTTTATTTTTTTAAGGTGTTTTATGTTTTTTCTATTCATTTCCCTATCCACATTTGTTTGCAGAGCATTTGCCATGCTCTTAAGCACATTTTGCTGCCTTTTTCAGCCCTCTAGCTCTTTCCAGGGCTATTTTAGAGCCATTTTAGTGGCCAAAAGTTCGGGTCCCCATTGACTTCAATGGGGTTCGGAGTCAAGTTCGGCTCCCGAACCCGAACTTTTTTTTCAAGTTTTGCCGAACCCAAACATCCAGGTGTCCTCTCAACTCTATTCACTTGCCCTATTTCCGATAATTTGGACTAATATGTAAGGCTATGTTCACTCTCAAAAGTTGAATTTTTTTTCCATTTTGCACCAAAATTTACAACTTAGTTATGTTACCAAAATTCAGATTTTTATTTTTTAAGTTGCAAATAAACTTTGGTACGGGGTGGTGTAGGAAAAGTGGCATAGCATTTCTAGACAAAAATATTAGGTTTCTAATCTCAAGTTATCCAACAACGTGTGATGTTTGGTACATTTGGTGAATCTTTTCCGCTGAAAACTCACAATAAAACTAACTTCAAAAAGTATACAGTATTTTTTACCATATTTCAATGCATACAGGCACAGCATAAGCCATAAGGATCCCCTTTGGCTATATGTTAGGAACATGGGGTCCTATCAATATATTCGGCATATGCGTCGGGAGCTTTAGGCAGGGGTGCACCTAGCCTTTCTACTGCCTGAGGTGAGAACTGAAATGCGCCCCCCCCATGCCAGTTTCTTGCAGCTAAACATCAACCTCTTCCCTCCAGCCTTACTGTTAAAGACATACTTGGAAAACATTACATACAGCGCCACATATCTCTTACATCCAGTGAAATGTCCTCTGATGTAGACGTTCTCTTTCTTTATCTTCTCCATTCAGACCAGACCGCCATGATGATTTCTTTCAGCCATTTCTGGCCTCTGCAGAGTTTGACAAACAGCCATCTTAGCTTCCTGCTTTTCCATCCTCCTCCCCACCTTCTGAACACGCCATCCTAACACCTCTTATACTGTGCCCACTGTGCTTCCCAATACTATACTGCAGAAACAGATAATCCCCCTGAAAATACTAGTACCATGCACATAGTGCCCCTTCAATAATTATTGGCACACGGGGCTTTAAAAAATAACTGCGCCCAGCAAAAATAGTGTCCCTGAAACTTATAGTGCCATAAGCATAGTGCCCTCCAAAAATAATTGTGCTAAGCTGGTACTGTGCCAGGGTGCCCCCCATTGTAATAGTCCTCCCAAAAGTCCTACCAATAGTAATAATTCTCTGCCAGAGTGCATTATCTGGTAACAGTGCACCCAATAGTAATAATGTCCCTCATTTTGCCCCCAGACGTAATAATGCCTCCTTATAATGTTTGCCAGTAAAATAATTTCCCCTTGCAATGTGTATCAGTACAAAAACTACTCTCTTTTAGTGCCCCCAGTAGAACTGATGTCCCCATAGTGGCCCACTTATAATGTGTGCTAGTATAAAAATGCTCCTTTTTACAGCCACAATGTCCTCATTGTCCCCATAGTGCTTTCTCCAATTACAAAATAATGACCCCACCTCATTGTGGCCCAACAGCATGCTGACAAATAAAGATAATGAACTCAAATATTTATCTCCATTCTGCGGTCAGCGATGCAGTGCAAGCCACGGACCTCTTCTAGTCTGTGCCCTGAGCTCTATGCAGCCCGACTCAGGCAGCGAGATAATGAGGACCCTGGCCTCAGGCTACAGGAACTAGGACTAAAGCCTATTAGAGGAAACGGTGGGCCAGGGAGACATCACTCCCGTGCCCTGTTGTGGCTTTCAACTGTATTTCTGTCCTGAGTACAGTGATGCAGTTGAATATGTAGAGATGAGCTTTTCCACAATGGAAGCGCTCATTGCCCATGTCCCTTCTTCTGCCCCCCTCTTGCCCCTACCTAGTGCTGCCTGAGGCAATTTCCTCACCTTGCCTCATTGGCAGTGCACCCCTGATTTTAGGGTATGTTCTGATGACAGATTTTCCATGTGAATTTGGCACATATTCCATGTAAAAACCTCAGATGGAATTCCCACTACTGTTCATACAGCAGCATTTTTTTCTCCTTGCCAAAAACTCTATGAAATCCATGGCGGGGCACACTATGGTCCGCACATACAGGGAGTGCAGAATTATTAGGCAAGTTGTATTTTTGAGGATTAATTTTATTATTGAACAACAACCATGTTCTCAATGAACCCAAAAAACTCATTAATATCAAAGCTGAATATTTTTGGAAGTAGTTTTTAGTTTGTTTTTAGTTTTAGCTATTTCAGGGGGATATCTGTGTGTGCAGGTGACTATTACTGTGCATAATTATTAGGCAACTTAACAAAAAACAAATATATACCCATTTCAATTATTTATTTTTACCAGTGAAACCAATATAACATCTCAACATTCACAAATATACATTTCTGACATTCAAAAACAAAAACAAATCAGTAACCAATATAGCCACCTTTCTTTGCAAGGACACTCAAAAGCCTGCCATCCATGGATTCTGTCAGTGTTTTGATCTGTTCACCATCAACATTGCGTGCAGCAGCAACCACAGCCTCCCAGACACTGTTCAGAGAGGTGTACTGTTTTCCCTCCTTGTAAATCTCACATTTGATGATGGACCACAGGTTCTCAATGGGGTTCAGATCAGGTGAACAAGGAGGCCATGTCATTAAATTTTCTTCTTTTATACCCTTTCTTGCCAGCCACGCTGTGGAGTACTTGGACGCGTGTGATGGAGCATTGTCCTGCATGAAAATCATGTTTTTCTTGAAGGATGCAGACTTCTTCCTGTACCACTGCTTGAAGAAGGTGTCTTCCAGAAACTGGCAGTAGGACTGGGAGTTGAGCTTGACTCCATCCTCAACCCGAAAAGGCCCCACAAGCTCATCTTTGATGATACCAGCCCAAACCAGTACTCCACCTCCACCTTGCTGGCGTCTGAGTCGGACTGGAGCTCTCTGCCCTTTACCAATCCAGCCACGGGCCCATCCATCTGGCCCATCAAGACTCACTCTCATTTCATCAGTCCATAAAACCTTAGAAAAATCAGTCTTCAGATATTTCTTGGCCCAGTCTTGACGTTTCAGCTTGTGTGTCTTGTTCAGTGGTGGTCATCTTTCAGCCTTTCTTACCTTGGCCATGTCTCTGAGTATTGCACACCTTGTGCTTTTGGGCACTCCAGTGATGTTGCAGCTCTGAAATATGGCCAAACTGGTGGCAAGTGGCATATTGGCAGCTGCACGCTTGACTTTTCTCAGTTCATGGGCAGTTATTTTGCGCCTTGGTTTTTCCACACGCTTCTTGCGACCCTGTTGACTATTTTGAATGAAACGCTTGATTGTTCGATGATCACGCTTCAGAAGCTTTGCAATTTTAAGAGTGCTGCATCCCTCTGCAAGATATCTCACTATTTTTTACTTTTCTGAGCCTGTCAAGTCCTTCTTTTGACCCATTTTGCCAAAGGAAAGGAAGTTGCCTAATAATTATGCACACCTAATATAGGGTGTTGATGTCATTAGACCACACCCCTTCTCATTACAGAGATGCACATCACCTAATATGCTTAATTGGTAGTAGGCTTTCGAGCCTATACAGCTTGGAGTAAGACAACATGCATAAAGAGGATGATGTGGTCAAAATACTCATTTGCCTAATAATTCTGCACGCAGTGTTGATTATCCAGATTGAACAGGACTTATCTGCGGTCATATGCTACAAATCTTTAGCAAAAATCTGAGAGCCAGCCTGGATTTCTGCTACTGATTCCGTGGAAAATACTCAATGTGTTCAGCCAACAAAGTTTTCTTGTTTCTGAGATGATTGCTGGGCACCCTCAACCCCTAAAGGACACGGCCATATTTCACCTTAAAGGGAACCTGTCTCCAGTTTTATGGTGTCCTAACTAAGGGCAACATAAATAAGTGACTGATTCTCTTAGCAAAATGCTGGGTCACTTTCTTTAATTGACCCAGTCAATCTGCCAACATCTTGTATTGAAAAGCTCCAGCTGATAATGATGAGTCATGAATATTTATGAGCTGCTGACTCTCCCCGCCTACCTGCTGCTGATTGACAGTTATTTTCCATATGAATCAGCAGCAGGTGGGCAGGGGAGTGGCTATAGCTGTTAATTAAATAAATGCTGGACTCAATGACATCACGCTGGACTCAAATCAGCTCATTAGCATGCGGCATCTTTGTGTGTATATTATGAGGTAACCATCTGTCACACCAGTAAGTGAATACATCTAAGGCACTTTTTAGTAGTTAATGATTGTATATAATTAGTTAGATTATAATCAAATATCCACATGACAGGTTCCCTTTAAGGACCAGGCCATTTTTTGCAAATCTGACCAGTGTTACTTTATGTGGTAATAACTTTAAAACGCTTTTACTTATCCAGGCCATTCTGACATTGTTTTTTCGTCACATATTGTACTTCATGACACTGGTAAAATGGAGTAAAAAAAAATCATTTTTATTTATAAAAAAATACCAAATTTACCAAAAATTTGGAAAAATTTGCAAATTTCCAAATGTCAATTTCTCTACTTTTATAATAGATAGCAATACCTTCAAAAATAGTTATTATTTTACATTCCTCATATGTCTACTTCATGTTTGGATCATTTTGGGAATGACATTTTATTTTTTGGGGACGTTACAAGGTTTAGAATCTTAGAAGCAAATCTTAAAATTTTTCCGAAAATTTCTAAAACCCACTTTTTCAGGACCAGTTCGGGTCTGAAGTCACTTTGTGAGGCTTACATAATAGAAACCACCCAAAAATGACCCCATTTTACAAACTACACCCCTCAAGGTATTCAAAACTGATTTCACAAACTTTGTTAACCCTTTAGGTGTTCCACAAGAATTAATGGAAAATAGAGATAACATTCCAAAATTTCACTTTTTTGGTAGATTTTTCATTTGAATCCATTTTTTCCAGTTACAAAGCAAGGGTTAACAGCCAAACAAAACTTAATAATTATGGCCCTGATTCTGTCGTTTACAGAAACACCCCAAATGTGGTCGTAAACTGCTGTACAGGCACACGGCAGGGCGCAGAAGGAAAGGAATGCCATACGGTTTTTGGAAGGCAGATTTTGCTGGACTGGTTTTTTCACACCATGTCCCATTTGAAGCCCCCCTCATGCACCCCTAGAGTATAAACTCCAAAAAAGTGACCCCATTTTGGAAACTACGGGATAGGGTGGCAGTATTGTTGGTACTATTTTAGGGTAGATATGATTTTTAGTTGCTCTATATTACACTTTTTGTGAGGCAAGGTAACAAGAAATAGCTGTTTTGGCACCGTTTTTTTTTTTTTTTTACAGTATTCACCTGAGGGGTTAGGTCATGTGACATTTTTATAGAGCAGGTTATTACGGACGCGGTGATACCTAATATGTCTACTTTTTTTTATTTATTTATGAAAATTTGACACAATGATTTCGTTTTTGAAAAAATCATGTTTTAGTGTCTCCATAGTCTGAGAGCCATAGTTTTTTCAGTTTTTGGGCGATTATCTTGGGTGGGGTATGATTTTTGCAGGATGAGATGACGGTTTGATTGGCACTATTTTGGGGTGTGTATGACGGACGCAGCGATACCTAATATGTGTGTTTTTTCTTTTTTTTTCTGTTTTTTATTATAAAATAAGGGGAAAGGGGCGTTTTTTTTTTCTTTTTTACTTTATTAATTTTATTAAAAACACTTTTTTTTTAAAACTTTTTTTTCATTTACTTTATTTCTGACGTTCACTTTTGGGGGTCTGATCCCCTCTGCAATGCATTACAATACATCTGTATTGTAATGCATTGCCTGTTAGTGTATACACAGAGTAATACACTAACAGTAAACGCTGCTGTATCTATATAGCTGCACAGTGATAAAGTGCTCTGCAGTTATTATATCCCAATCAAGGTATGGATAAACATACGGATGAGGATGTATATTGGGGATCCTGCTGTATCAGAGATCTCAGATAGCACTAGTACTTCACATGAGGTCATACGATAATGCAATGAGGTGGCTGTTGTATTTATTTCAGTCCCGTGCCACTGGCTTATGTATTCATGAGTTGAATCTTCTTACCTTCCTTTGCGTTGGCGTCTTAGTTCAGCAAGGTGCGAGCGGCGCGGGACACTGCCGGCGTCTTGCTACGTGATCCTCCAACCAACGTACCCGGAATCTCGCGGGAGTTCAGGCGTTATTTCAACTTTGCTTATTCCACGTTATTACCGTCCGGCACAATAGAAAGGCAGATGTCTTTCTCGATTTATTGATCTCAGTTAAGATCGTTTCAGCAGTCCTCTATTCCAATTTTACAGCATGGCCATGCTTTTGAGTGCGGAGGTGCTTCTTTACAGGTATGCGATCCAGTCCAGACGCGTTTCGGGAACTCTCCTTCCCTTCATCAGTGGTACCGCATCACCTGTTAGCCTCCACCTTTTATTTCATAGATTAGCATCAAAATATGGATCACTGGATTTCCTTCTTGGATAAGGCATCTCATGCGTTTTTGCGTATGCGTTTTCCATGCGTCTTTTTTGTATATGTGCGTTTTTTGTAATATACTGTATGTTCCTTTCTTCCTTCTAAACAACTTGTATAAAGGGAATTCATATTCCAGGTTGCATATAAAAGTTATTCATATTTTTCAGGTGGACATTAGACATAAAAATCACTGAAGAAAATGCACCAAAAGGATATGTCACTGACTAAACTAGCTGGTCATACAAGCAGATATTAAAAGCTGAGACTTCCGTCAATATGTTCCTGTCAGGAAGATATCGGAGCCCATCATTGCACCACGTCACGGTCACTCAGCATGGCAAAGGGTCCTACCACTACGCTAACTGTGGTGTGAACACGGTCTGAAGGTGATGTGATCCAGCTCACAGCCCAGCCTGCACACAAATGCCTAGCAGGACAGCCAGTGCAATGTGAACAAAGCAGGACTGTGAGCCCCACCCATATCAGACCATGTGATGAAGGATTCCAGGTGCAAAGGAATGTTCAATTGCCAGATGAAGGCACATTCAAGACATATAAAACAAAATCACTGTAGAATTGCAGTGGCCAATATGGCGGAACTGCTCAGACCCCAAACACTGTAGCGTGTTTCTCATTGGGCGAGCAGTCCCATCGCATGTGAACCACAGAAATATCGTGGCAGATATGGATCACATCACCTTCAGACCGTGTTCACACCACAGTTAGCGTAGTGGTAGGACCCTTTGCCATGCTGAGTGACCGTGACGTGGTGCAATGATGGGCTCCGATATCTTCCTGACAGGAACATATTGGCGGAAGTCTCAGCTTTTAATATCTGCTTGTATGACCAGCTAGTTTAGTCAGTGACATATCCTTTTGGTGCATTTTCTTCAGTGATTTATATGATTGTATTTTCATCCGCACGGTGCTCTGCCTGTGCAGGATGCTTTTGTGGTGCATGTGGACCGCGCTGGCGTCCTCCTTTGTACGCATTAATTGCTCGGGATGGTCGTTTGCTGCGGTCCACATGC
Source organism: Bufo bufo (assembly GCF_905171765.1). Taxonomy (NCBI): domain Eukaryota; kingdom Metazoa; phylum Chordata; class Amphibia; order Anura; family Bufonidae; genus Bufo; species Bufo bufo. The sequence continues at coordinate 155,170,255 of NC_053397.1, forward strand.
GGTGGGACTGCTCCCCCAATGAGAAACACGCTACAGTGTTTGGGGTTTGAGCAGCTCCTCCATATCTGCCACGATATTTCTGTGGTTCACATGCGATGGGACTGCTCGCCCAATGAGAAACACGCTACAGTGTTTGGGGTTTGAGCAGCTCCTCCATATCTGCCACGATATTTCTGTGGTTCACATGCGATGGGACTGCTCGCCCAATGAGAAACACGCTACAGTGTTTGGGGTCTGAGCAGTTCCGCCATATTGGCCACTGCAATTCTACAGTGATTTTGGACATTAGACATAAGCCCATACATAATAGTGTATGGTGCCTATAATGTGATATAGCCCTATTCGTTATAAGCATGTTATTGAAAAGTATTCTGTGCAAATATTAAATTTAAAACATTTCAGACATTAAAATTATTAAAAATATTGAAAATATTCAAAATCTTCTTAGCATGTAAATAACATATACAATATAAAATATGAAAATGAAATAAGAGCGAATCATCAAATCAGATATGATTTTTACAGTATTTCTTCTTTGGGTCATATATTGTGACCCTTCAAACCATGTCATTTTAGAGATTTGGGTCAGAACAATTGACCATAGAGAATGCCACTGTAGGACAGAGTTAATTATAGTGATATTTATGTGGAGATTTCAGTTGGTCTTGATCAAGATTTCGAGGTAGAAGCGGTAAAAATGAAGAACCAATTTGTAGATAAGAAATACCCCGAAAAAATTGTGGATGCAGCATTGGAGAGAACCATTAAACTAGATAGACAAACCTGGTTCACCAATAAGGAATTAGGGACTGAGACAAAACAAGATAGCGAGGCAATAAATACTAGAATTATTCTTCCATTTAATGTTAGCTATAAGAGAGTGCAAAAAATCATAAGGGCCCATTGGCACCATATCCTGAGTGATAGGAAGATAGGCCATCTTTTACCAGTCATACCATCACTAACATTCACAAAAGCGCCCAATCTAGGTTTGAAAATAGCCCCATCTATTAAAACACCAAAACCAATAATGAGTGAGAATACAATTTTGGGCACCTGGATGAAGCTTAAAGGCTTTTTTAAGTGTGGTAAATGTATGGCGTGTAAGATCAACCCTACACCCAGGAAAACAACAATTTCTTCCACCCAGAATACTTACACATGGGAGATTAAAGATTGCCTAACTTGCAACACCGCCGGAGTCATCTACCTGATCCAGTGCCTATGTAGGAGACAATACATAGGTAGAACTAAGCGACCTATGAAAACTAGGCTGGCAGAACATATAGCCAATATAAGAAAGGGGTATGACAAACATTGTCTATCCAAATATTACAGAGATGTACATAATAAAGATCCATCAAATTTGATCTTTATGGCACTGGAAAAGGTAGACAGACACTGGCGAGGAGGCAATTACAAACAGATGTCTAAAATAGAGTCACGGCGCATCTACGAGTTTGGATCGATGCTACCAGTGGGACTAAATGCGGAATTGGAGCTTTTCGGGTTCTTGTAGGCTGGGTGCCCCCGAATCGACTCTCACGCCGCAGTCTGGGCGTTCATCGGCACTGCGTCGTGGACTTGAGCGGGGGCCCCCAGTCTTTTACAACTTGATCAAGACCAACTGAAATCTCCACATAAATATCACTATAATTAACTCTGTCCTACAGTGGCATTCTCTATGGTCAATTGTTCTGACCCAAATCTCTAAAATGACATGGTTTGAAGGGTCACAATATATGACCCAAAGAAGAAATACTGTAAAAATCATATCTGAATTGATGATTCGCTCTAATTTCATTTTCATATTTTATATTGTATATGTTATTTACATGCTAAGAAGATTTTGAATATTTTCAATATTTTAATATTTTTAATAATTTTAATGTCTGAAATGTTTTTAATTTAATATTTGCACAGAATACTTTTCAATAACATGCTTATAACGAATAGGGCTATATCACATTATAGGCACCATACACTATTATGTATGGGCTTATGTCTAATGTCCACCTGAAAAATATGAATAACTTTTATATGCAACCTGGAATATGAATTCCCTTTATACAAGTTGTTTAGAAGGAAGAAAGGAACATACACTCACCTAAAGAATTATTAGGAACACCTGTTCTATTTCTCATTAATGCAATTATCTAGTCAACCAATCACATGGCAGTTACTTCAATGCATTTAGGGGTGTGGTCCTGGTCAAGACAATCTCCTGAACTCCAAACTGAATGTCAGAATGGGAAAGAAAGGTGATTTAAGCAATTTTGAGCGTGGCATGGTTGTTGGTGCCAGACGGGCCGGTCTGAGTATTTCACAATCTGCTCAGTTACTGGGATTTTCACACACAACCATTTCTAGGGTTTACAAAGAATGGTGTGAAAAGGGAAAAACATTCAGTATGCAGCAGTCCTGTAGGCGAAAATGCCTTGTGGATGCTAGAGGTCAGAGGAGAATGGGCCGACTGATTCAAGCTGATAGAAGAGCAACGTTGACTGAAATAACCACTTGTTACAACCGAGGTATGCAGCAAAGCATTTGTGAAGCCACAACACGCACAACCTTGAGGCGGATGGGCTACAACAGCAGAAGACCCCACCGGGTACCACTCCTCTCCACTACAAATAGGAAAAAGAGGCTACAATTTGCACGAGCTCACCAAAATTGGACTGTTGAAGACTGGAAAAATGTTGCCTAGTCTAATGAGTCTCGATTTCTGTTGAGACATTCAAATGGTAGAGTCCGAATTTGGCGTAAACAGAATGAGAACATGTATCCATCCTCTGATGGCTACTTCCAGCAGGATAATGCACCATGTCACGAAGCTCGAATCATTTCAAATTGGTTTCTTGAACATGACAATGAGTTCACTGTACTAAAATGGCCCCCACAGTCACCAGATCTCAACCCAATAGAGCATCTTTAGGATGTGGTGGAACGGGAGCTTCGTGCCCTGGATGTGCATCCCTCAAATCTCCATCAACTGCAAGATGCTATCCTATCAATATGGGCCAACATTTCTAAAGAATGCTATCAGCACCTTGTTGAATCAATGCCACGTAGAATTAAGGCAGTTCTGAAGGCAAAAGGGGGTCCAACACCGTATTAGTATGGCGTTCCTAATAATTCTTTAGGTGAGTGTATATTACAAAAAACGCACATATACAAAAAAGACGCATGGAAAACGCATACGCAAAAACGCATGAGATGCCTTATCCAAAAAGGAAATCCAGTGATCCATATTTTGATGCTAATCTACGAAATAAAAGGTGGAGGCTAACAGGTGATGCGGTACCACTGATGAAGGGAAGGAGAGTTTCCGAAACGCGTCTGAACTGAATCGCATACCTGTAAAGAAGCACCTCCGCACTCACAAGCATGGCCATGCTGTAAAATTGGAATAGAGGACTGCTGAAACGATCTTAACTGAGATCAATAAATCGAGAAAGACATCTGCCTTCCTATTGTGCCGGACGGTAATAACGTGGATTAAGCAAAGTTGAAATAACGCCTGAACTCCCGCGAGATTCTGGGTAAGTTGGCTGGAGGTTCACGTAGCGAGACGCCGGCAGTGTCCCGCGCCGCTCGACCCTCGCTGAACTAAGACGCCAACGCAAAGGAAGGTGAGAAGATTCAACTCATGAATACATAAGCCAGTGGCACGGGACTGAAATAAATACAACAGCCACCTCATTGCATTATCGCATGACCTCATGTGAAGTACTAGTGCTATCTGAGATCTCTGATACAGCAGGATCCCCAAAATACATCCTCATCCGTATGTTTATCCATACCTTGATTGGGATATAATAACTGTAGAGCACTTTATCACTGTGCAGCTATATAGATACAGCAGCGTTTATTGTAGAAATAAGAAACTGTTCCTACCTAGGAACTCAATTTCCGTGGACTTTTGAGATATTATGAAGTGTATTTTATTTTATTGTATTTTATTGTTTAATTATATTGCACACGTGTTCATCTACAAATATTGTGATTTAATTAAATTTTACAAATTTTATAAGTCCAAATGAAGTGTGCTCACCCATAAATTTTTGTTTTCATATTAAATTTCTATCACCAGAGGGTGAGTGTCCCTCTACCTTGAGTTAGCAGCACCTATTCCGCAATTTCGCCCAGAGTGAGCCACCGCCCTTAAGTTTAATACACTAACAGGTTGCCTAGGAGATCCAGCCTCGCTCCCGTAGAAGGCAGTTCCCGATGCCATGCAAGGCATTGGGCAGCCTCTGCACGGCCTCGGGCTGCCTTCTGAGACATTGAGTCCCCGCCACAGCAGCGCGGGGACTCATAGCTGCATAGAAGGGGTTAATCCGCCGCGATCGCCGATACGTGGGGGGGGGTTCACATTTTGCAAAACATGTGCGGACCCATTCATTTTCAATGGGGCCGGAATGTGCTGTCCACATCCACATTTGCGGATCCACACTTCCGTTCCGCTAAAAAAAGTACATGTCCTATTCTTGTCCGCAATTGCGGGCAAGAAAAGGCATTTTCTATGAGAGTGCCGGCGATGTGCAGTCCGCAAAATGCGGAACGCACATTGTCGGTGTCCGTGTTTTGCGGATCAGCAATTTGCGGATCTGCAAAACACATATGGACGTGTGAATGGACCCTTACTAGGCATTTCTTTATGCATTTAGTCATAGAATTGTGTTATGGTCTCTGGTAACAGAATCCATAACGCAATTCACCTTTTACCAGTAAACCAAGCGCGAACGAATTTCATAACCTGAAATTCGCTCATCTCTAGTCTCATGCACACGACCATATGTATTCAGCAATATACGGACACTGTCAGTGTTGCATCCACAATTTATGTGGAACCAATTATATCAATGGGTCCATGGTCCAAACTTTGCGGTCAAGTATATGTCGGCAAAATGTGGACCACGGACCCATTGAAGTCAATGGGTCATAAAATAATAGCAGACAGCACATGGACCTCATCTGTATTTTCTGGACTGCAAAACAGACATGGTTGTGTGCATGGGGCTTCAGTGTTTGGTTAGTGGTTTGAACCAAAACCAGGTGTCAAAAGCACAGAGGAGGTGCAAATCTTTCCATTATACCTTATCTCTGTGTAGGCTTCACTTCTGGTTTTGGCGTACAATAACTGATTGAAATCACTGTTCAAATGCTGATTGTGCAAAAGCAACCTAATGCTTGGTCCACACTTCCATTTTTTACAGACGTGTGCTGTCCGCATGGACATCACACGTTCCCATTGCTTAAAATGTGTCTATTCACATTTCAGTATTTTGTTACTGTGGGTGTGTAAAAAAATCACGGAGACATGCACTACTTTGATCCGTGATGCAGCCCAAGCACGCCCATTAAAGTCTATGAGTCAGTGAAAATCAAGGACACAAGACGAATGGCATCTGTGATGCATCCGTTTCTTACAGAAGACAGAAAATTCTCTTGAAATTAATTTTCACCTGAGCAACGCATGTGAATTACAGATGACACACGGAAGGAAAAGACAGACACGGATCCTTCACGGATGATACACGGACCCTTTTCTTCATGGTCGTGACACTGACACGGAAGTGTGGACGAAGCCTAATACATTTTCCACGGCAGGGGACATGAATGCCTGTCCACAGCTCTCCCTATAGTCATGACAGCAAATTGCTTAGAATACTTCATACCAAGCCCTCATTCGCACAACCGTGTCCGTTTTGCTGACTGCAACCCGCGGATCCTCAAAACACGGACTCTGGCCCATGTGCACCTTGCATTGCCTTCAATAGGTCCGCAATCTGAAAGATGCGGCCAAAGATAGGACATGTCCTATCTTTTGCCGCACAGACTCAGAAGCACATGGAAGCCCTTCCAGTCACGGTCGTGTAAATGAAGCCTTAGGCCTCTTTCACGCAGGCGTAGTGCTCCCGTGGCTGTATTGCGGGCCGCATACAGCGGTTCCGCAATACACATGTCACCATCACGGATGCGGACCCATTCACTCGAATGGGTCCACAAATCTGAAGATGCGGTATGGAACAAAACCCCACGGAAGCACTAAGGAGTGCTTCCGTGGTGTTCCGTTCCGCAACAATATAGAACTTGTTCTATCTTTTCGTGGAACGGACGGATTGCGGACCCTATTCAAGTGAATGGGTCCGCATGCGGCTGCCCCACGGTCGGTGCCTGTGCATTGCGGACGTGTGAAAGAGGCCTTAGAAGTTGTTTTCCCATTTTTTGTTGGCAGGATCCACTGGTCAGTCTGATGGTCGCCCGATGTCTGCATTCCTGGGAGATAGGTGGCCCTAGAAGCGTCAGCCATACATTTATTCCTGCTCTCTCATTTCTGCTGAAGCAGTGAATAGTGGCTTGTAAAATCTACAAAGCACTGTGATTGTTACACTGCTCTATTATGTCCCACTGATCAAGGTGTGTGAAAAAGTGAGGGTAAGAGATTTAAAAGAAACACCCAACTACTGGATGAGCGTCTTGATATCGATTTACTTGCCGTGACATGTAAATTCATTTCATTAAACGAATACAGCTTCCTGTTTTGATGCTACTTTTTAAATAAAGCTATGAAGACTAACCTGTCTGCACAGTGAGTCACAGACAACACATCTACTGCAAATAGATAGGTAGCCATAAATCAGCTTGTGTCAGTTCTTCTAGGAATAAACGTGTAATTACGGACATGCAAGCAGAGCGACACCAGGAGGCTGCTAGTGCTGCTGCTGGGCAGTGTGTCACCAAACCTTCACATAGTAAGCTATTGCTATCGGACTGTAGTCGGCATATACGGCACATATACACTTTGATTATGATAATAAGGCCACAAGTTCCCTGGGTACAGTGCTCATAGGGGGAGATTTATCAAGACTGGCGTTCCCGTATGCCTAAGAGGCAAATAAATAAAGCACATCTCTGGCCTTCTGTGCACCACAAACTGAAATCTGCACCAGCTAGGGGCAGTTTTGGGTGAAAGCTATAGTAAATCTGTGGGGCATCTGAGTCTCTGCCCCTCCAGCTTAGCCAGCTCAAAAGGCTGCAAATATGGCATGTGCCATGGTTTGTAACTTTTTAACACGCCACAAAAGGGGCTTTAAAGATTTCGAAATCAGCAGGGCAGGTCAATTTCCGCACAGTCAACCTCATACAAAAGACATGCATAATTTGCACCATGTGCAGGTAGCCTTAGTGGGTACTGGGCAATACGACCCCCAAAAGTTACCAGAAGGAAGGGTCTGCATAGCTTTGCCAAGCACTGTACTTCTTCAGATGATTTTACCATAGCATAGCTTTACTCAGGAGCCAACCCATACTGTTACATAAAAGGTACATTAGTCACCAATAGGTAAGTGAAAAGCAATAACAGAACACAAATCATAGGATAACACAGGAGAGGGGACATTCTCTTCCATTCTATGATCACGACAGAATCCCCGCACACTTCATGTGTCCCAGAGGCTTCATGAATATGGTATTCAACCTAAATGCTGGATTTCCCAATCTAAGAAAACTGCCCATTATGTTTATATTGCAGCTATTGATTTATAAAAGAAAAACTGACCTATTGACTGCCATATTGGATTCTCACATACACCAATTAGCCATAAGGGCATATTCAGACGTTGAGGTTGAGGTGTAGGTCGTCATTCATACCAGAAATACATGTAAAATAAATGTATTTCACAGTAAAAAAAAAAATGCATCAAAACCCATTTGCTGCAAAACTGTATTTTTTATACAGTCTTAGGCCGAATGCACACGGCCGTGTTCCGCGGCAGAGAGCGGTCCGTGGTATGCCGGGCTGGATTCCTGTCCAGAGCAGGAGCGCACGGCGTCATTGGTTGCTATGACACCGTGCGCTTCATGCCGCCGCTGCACTACAGTAATATACTCGTATGATCTATACCAGTGTATTACTGTACAGCAGCGGCGGCATGAAGCGCACGGCGTCATAGCAACCAATTTGGATGTGGGGTGGTGCTGGGCCCCAGGAGAAGGGGGCGCGGCTGGGCTCCAACTGCAATAGAGACAGCCTTTTGGGCTCCTTAGGGAATAAAAATACAAAATTAAATCATTGATGGCAGTAACACAAGTATATTTAAAGGGGTTATCCGAGTTATGGGAAAAAAAATAAAACCTAACAAAATTAATCAGGATATACATATACATTAGTCAAGCTTGATTTTTTTAAAAAAACAACGATCTTTACACCTTTTCTAGGTTCTGTTATTGCTGTGTTTACATACAGCAGTAACAACAATGACTCATCTCTCCCTCATGAATATTTGTGGGAGGGGTTGATCATCATGATGGCACTGTTTAGGGGGGAGATCTGTGTGGATGGCACTGTTTAGGGGAGGGGGATCTGTGGTCTGTGGATGGCACTGTAGGGGGATCTGTGGATGGCACTGCCTGCCATCCACAGACCACAGATCCCCCTACAGTGCCATCCACAGATCCCCCTCCCCGACGCTCACAGCAGCAGTATATTAATAAACTAATCAGTCACTTAATTTCTCAATGCTGAGCTATTTTCTTATTATTTTGATATCTCTGAGTCTCTGACTCTTACTTTGGCTTAGCTCCGGTAACAACAGCAGGCAGTGCAGGCGGCGTTCACTCACTGACGTCACGCGCCTGCTCCGCCTAGTGGGAGGAGCAGGGGCGTGACGTCAGTGACAGTGAGTGAGCGCCGCCCCCCGCACTGCCTGCTCTGCTATTACCGGAGTACGGAGCTAAGACAAAGTAAGAGATATCCTGTAATAATCCAAGTAAAGAGCTCACTACAGCCCCCTGTATATTCTAACCCCCAGGCAAGCGTCCCTGTCACCATGGGAACGCTTGGGGGTTAGAATATACCATCGGATTTGAGTTTTTTACGATCTCACTGAGCTCGAAAAACTCAGATCCGATGGTATATTCTAACCAGGCAAGCGTCCCCGTCACCATGGGAACGCCTGGGGGTTAGAATATTTTATACCATTGGATCAGCTATTAGCCGCAGGGAGGAACTTGGAGGTAGCCGCGGCACAAGTGAGGATCGCGCATGCGCGATCAACTCACAGCCGCACGGACTGTAATCCAGAGAGGTGGGGGCGTGGCCAAGGCTGATGACGTTCCGTTTACATGGCTTAATCGCTCCGACAAGCAGAGAGCTCCATGTAAACGGAACGTCACAGCTGATGACGTGGGCGGTCACATGACTGTTTAGTATAGCAGAGAAACGGCACAAGATAGGTACTGCAAGTGATTTAGGAAAACTAATGTATAGGAGAAATAAAGCCATAGAGAGAAATTAAGTTAACTCGGATAACCCCTTTAACACATGCTGAAGGAGCCCTAACTGCACATATGAATGGCTCTATAGGCATAATTCTGCAACAGAATCCCTTTAATACAAGGCACTTACTAATGTACTGTGATTGTCCATACTGCCTCCTTTGCTGGCTGGATTTATTTTTATCACACAGGCTTGTAAATAAAAAAAATAAAAACGTTATGGCTGCTAAAATGCAGAGAGGCAAAAGGAAAATGTTGATGATCATTAATGCCTTTTCAGGCCTGTTCACTAAGCGGTTAAACCTCTGCTCATTCTATGCTTTGCCGTCCAGTGAGAAGTGATTGACAGCTTTCCTTGTATATCTGTGCCTACAGAGATACCAGTCTATCACTGATAAAGAAGCAATTGGAACACCTACATTAGTACATAAATTTTAAATAAAACTGGAATTAAACCCCACTAGTACGGATAGTCTTTCCTGCTTTCCTTTAGGGCTCATTCACTGCGATCCGTCAGCACTGGAAAAAAAATAGAGCATGTTTTTTTTTGCAGTGTGGAAGCAGGGACCGAAATGCCACAGAAGTGCTCCGTAGTGCTTCCATATCTTCCAGATTGTGGACCCGGCCAGCACATGTTCATGTGCATGAACCTTTAATGGGATCTAATGCTGATCTGCTCATAGGGATCCCATTGTAAAAAAAAAAAAAAAACATCAAGTCTTAATAATGCATTCAAAAAGGCTTTACATTAACAACTGACCAGTTTTTTTTTATTTGGTAGGTTGGTTCTGTGACAAATTTATTATTATTCAAATTAAATTACTTCCAAAATTACACGGGAACCATTTTTGACAGGGTGGAGGAGATCAGGGAGGAACCTAGTAAAACCAGTAGAGTGATTTCTGCTGGTATCAGCATGCTTCTAGTCAAAACAGGGTGGATTTGAACTGGCAGACTCAGCAGCTCTTACATACCACACACCCACTTAATGAGAATAGTACAGCATATTTTATGGATGATTAATTAACCCTCCTACAACTAGGCCAAGAAGTATGGCTGTCTTTTGCTTGGAAAATCATCAGACATAAATTTTAGAAAGCAAAATATGCATATAATTGTGAGATATGTTAAGATATTCTTTAGGTTATAAATATGTAGTCGCTGCTGAGCCCCTTGGTGTCATTACAAAGTACTTCTTGTCCTGCAAAAAAAAATAAAAAATCCTGTACGACTATGTGAACAAAAATAAATAAAAAGTTATGGCTCTTGGAAGGCAGGGAGTAATAAATGATATACTGTATATTATATTGGTTCCATTAGTTTCTACTCCACCAGGAGACTGGACTTGCGAATTTGGGGATAATGTGTGAAAGGTTTGTGCCAGGAAAACTAAATGTTTTTAGCCTGTTTGTCACTGGAGCAGGTTTTGCAACAACTGTATGAAATATTTGCTCCATTTTGGGCAAATGTTTTGTGAGCGGAGTTACATTTATAGCCAGATCACTTGTGATTCATAATAGTCACAAAAAAAAGTGACACGTACTCCAGTCTCTTGGTGGAGTAAATATTGAAGGTTGCGTTATAATAAATTAGACTTTAGACAGAAAAATCACCAGGTAATGTGTGTGACAAGTTTAAAGGGAATCTGTCACAACATACCTCTACATAAAACCATCAGCCTGTTGAAATGTGCGCTTGACAGTAGATTCTAATGTTCTTTTAATTTTATGCAAATTATACCCTTGCTGCAACAAGGGTGCTGATATTGCACCTAAGGCTCCCCTCATTTTCTTTCCTGGCTGGGCCCCCACTGCGTGGACTTGTCAGGCAATGTAGACCTACTCGTGCCTTTGTATAAAGATGGAAAAAAGAGATAATTACTCTTACCGGTAATTGGTTTTTCCGATAGCCTCCACAACGGCACTTACAGGAGGGTGTCCCTGCCCCCAGGACAGGAAAACGCAGAAGCATATGATTTAAAGGGCCTCTGTCCCTTACCTATTCAGCCAATAAGAGGACAATGAAGTGATGCAAGAAATTTTTTTTTTTATTAATGTCAACAAATTACATCATTTGAAGATGGTAAAATCAAAGAAAAGGGGGAGGGGGGGGGGGTCCTAGTGCTGTTGTGGAGGCTATTGGAAAAAGGCTGCAAATATGACCCTGCAGCCAAAGGACAAATCCTGGTTCCTGAGAATGTCCAATTTATAATAATTGAAAAAAGTCATAGGGCTTGCCCACTTGGTTGCCCTACAGATTTAGTCTAGAGTTACTGATGTAGATTCTGCCCATGAAGATGATACCGCCCTAGTAGAAAGGGATTTTATTCCAGAAGGGGGCTGAAGATTTCTCTGCACATAAGCAAATGCAATAAAGTCTCTGATCCATCTTGCCATGGATGATTTGCTGGCCGCTTGCCCTTTATTCGGACCTTGATATTGGAGAAAGAGATGATCGGACTGCCTAAATTTACTTGTGGTGTGTAGGTAGGATAATACGCTCCTTCTAACGTCCAAATTGTGGAATGTTTTATCTTTTTCCGTAGTTGGAGATGGGCAGAAGGAAGGTAACAACACTTATTGCTCACAGTGAAACTTGGAGACGACCTTAGGTAGAAAGGAAGGACAATGCCTGAGAATTATGCGGTTGTCCAGGACTGTAACATATGGAGGCTTGTGAGGAAACACCTGGATTTCTCCAACCCTCCGCCACAAGAAAAAACATTTTGTAGGTGAGTATCTTTAGAGAAATTTGATGAACTGGTTCAAATGGAGGTTCGGTCAGAACTGAGAGAACTAAAGTTTAGGTCCCAAGGGGGAATGATAGAACGACGCATAGGCAAACTTCTCGTGGCCCCTTTAAAAAACGCTTGATGAACAGAGAATCCACCAATTTCTCATCCAGAAAGGCACTTAACGCTGAGACTTCCTCCTCCACCTTTATAAGAGTTCTTGGAATCAAATTGAAGGGAGGAAAGGCATAAAGAGATTCCTTTCTGCCCATTGAAAGATGTCTCGAGACACTGCCTGTAGAGAACGGTTCCTGGTCCCTCCCTGCTTGTTCAGGTAGGCGACGGCCATGGTGTTGTCTGATAACACTTTTACGTGTTTTGGAGATGGAGTGTGAAGGGAGACTATGACTCTGTAGATGGCTGAGAGTGCTTTCAGATTGGAAGAAGCATGTAACATATCTTCTCCCCATCTGCCCTGAACTACTCTTCCCTCCAAATGACCTCCCCATCCTGAACAGCTAGCGTCTGTTGTCACGATCATTTGCTTTTCTTGACGCCAATAGACTCCTTTCTGTAAGTTTTTGTCTATTCTCTACCACATTAAGGACCTCTTTACGAAATGTGGAATGACAACACGCTTCTCTAGGGCGGAATTTGTTCCATTCCAAGAAGATAAGAGGAAGGATTGAAGGACTCTCGTGTGACTCTGAGCCGATCTGACCGAGGTAATTGTAGCCGTCAGAAGACCTAGGATGGTCATAATATTCCTGATGGAGGAAATCCTTTGGCTGCAGAACAGAGTTACCTTTTGAAGTACAGTCGTGGCCAAAAGTTTTGAGAATGACACAAATATTAGTTTTCACAAAGTTTGCTGCTAAACTGCTTTTAGATCTTTGTTGCAGTTGTTTCTGTGATGTAGTGAAATATAATTACACGCACTTCATACGTTTCAAAGGCTTTTATCGACAATTACATGACATTTATCCAAAGAGTCAGTATTTGCAGTGTTGGCCCTTCTTTTTCAGGACCTCTGCAATTCGACTGGGCATGCTCTCAATCAACTTCTGGGCCAATTCCTGACTGATAGCAACCCATTCTTTCATAATCACTTCTTGGAGTTTGTCAGAATTAGTGGGTTTTTGTTTGTCCACCCGCCTCTTGAGTATGACCACAAGTTCTCAAAGGGATTAAGATCTGGGGAGTTTCCAGGCCATGGACCCAAAATGTCAACGTTTTGGTCCCCGAGCCACTTAGTTATCACTTTTGCCTTATGGCACGGTGCTCCATCGTGCTGGAAAATGCATTGTTCTTCACCAAACTGTTGTTGGATTGTTGGAAGAAGTTGCTGTTGGAGGGTGTTTTGGTACCATTCTTTATTCATGGCTGTGTTTTTGGGCAAAATTGTGAGTGAGCCCACTCCCTTGGATGAGAAGCAATCCCACACATGAATGGTCTCAGGATGCTTTACTGTTGGCTAGGGATGAGCGAACTCGAACTGTATAGTTCGGGTTCGTACCGAATTTTGGGGTGTCCGTGACACGGATCCGAACCCGAACATTTTCGTAAAAGTCCGGGTTCGGGTTCGGTGTTCGGCGCTTTCTTGGCGCTTTTTGAAAGGCTGCAAAGCAGCCAATCAACAAGCGTCATACTACTTGGCCCAAGAGGCCATCACAGCCATGCCTACTATTGGCATGGCTGTGATTGGCCAGTGCACCATGTGACCCAGCCTCTATTTAAGCTAGAGTCACGTAGCGCCGCACGTCACTCTGCTATGATCAGTATAGGGAGAGGTTGCAGCTGCGACGTTAGGGCGAGATTAGGCAGATTAACTCCTCCAAAAGACTTCATTCTGTGATCGATCTGCAGCTGTGGATCATTGAAGTGCTATTATTGACTTGCTCACTTTTTTGAGGCTGCCCAGAGCGTTTTTAGATCACTTTTTTTCTGGGGTGATCGGCGGCCATTTTGTGACTTGTGGTGCGCCAGCACGAGCTATCACCAAGTGTATTTAACCATCGATAGTGTGGTTATTTTGTGCTATATCCTACATCAGCTGCAGGCTGAGCCTGTGTCACCGAAGTGCATTTAACCATCAACAGTCTGGTTATTTTTTGGCCATATACTACATCAGCTGCAGGCTGAGCCTGTGTCACCGAAGTGCATTTAACCATCAACAGTCTGGTTATTTTTTGGCCATATACTACATCAGCTGCAGGCTGAGCCTGTGTCACCCAAGTGCATTTAACCATCAACAGTGTGGTTATTTTTTGGCCATATATTACATCAGGGGCAAGTTGAGCCTGTCACCCAGCGCCTAAAAAATAGACCTGACATTTCTATTCAACCAAATCTGCACAGTTTTAGGTGGTCAAGTTATTTGTAGTGACCATAAAAGCAGACTTTTTGTTCTGGGTTGAAAAAGCATTCCCAAATTTGCCATTCTGAAAATAACTAGTTTGTGGTATTTGAGGCCTACTTGAAATCTATCCCAAAAAGAAAATCTTACATTGAAGGTATTGATAGTGTCATTCAGAAAAACCTAAGACACACGCTAGCGTGCTGATAGAAGTGTCATTCTGTGATTAAACCTATAACTGTCACACAGCGCAAAAAAAAACAGGTCTCACATCTCTATTCAACCAAATCTGCACAGTTTTAGCTGGTCAAGTTATTTGTAGTGACCGTAAAAGCAGACTTTTTTTTCTGGGTTGAAAAAGCATTCCCAAATTTGCCATTCTCAAAATAACTAGTTTGTGGTATTTGAAGCCTACTTGAAATCTATCCCAAAAAGAAAATCTTACATTGAAGGTATTGATAGTGTCATTCAGAAAAACCTAAGACACACGCTAGCGTGCTGATAGAAGTGTCATTCTGTGATTAAACCTATAACTGTCACACAGCGCAAAAAAAAACAGGTCTCACATCTCTATTCAACCAAATCTGCACAGTTTTAGCTGGTCAAGTTATTTGTAGTGACCGTAAAAGCAGACTTTTTGTTCTGGGTTGAAAAAGCATTCCCAAATTTGCCATTCTCAAAATAACTAGTTTGTGGTATTTGAGACCTACTTGAAATCTATCCCAAAAAGAAAATCTTACATTGAAGGTATTGATAGTGTCATTCAGAAAAACCTAAGACACACGCTAGCGTGCTGATAGAAGTGTCATTCTGTGATTAAACCTATAACTGTCACACAGCGCAAAAAAAAACAGGTCTCACATCTCTATTCAACCAAATCTGCACAGTTTTAGCTGGTCAAGTTATTTGTAGTGACCGTAAAAGCAGACTTTTTGTTCTGGGTTGAAAAAGCATTCCCAAATTTGCCATTCTCAAAATTATGGTGAACGGGAACAATGAGGAAAACATCTAATAAGGGACGCGGACGTGGACATGGTCGTGGTGGTGTTAGTGGACCCTCTGGTGCTGGGAGAGGACGTGGCCGTTCTGCCACAGCCACACGTCCTAGTGAACCAACTACCTCAGGTCCCATTAGCCAGCAGAATTTACAGCGATATTTGGTGGGGCCCAATGCCGTTCTAAGGATGGTAAGGCCTGAGCAGGTACAGGCATTAGTCAATTGGGTGGCTGACAGTGGATCCAGCACGTTCACATTATCTCCCACCCAGTCTTCTGCAGAAAGCGCACAGATGGCGCATGAAAACCAAGCCCATCGGTCTGTCACATCACCCCCATGCATATCAGGGAAACTGTCTGAGCCTCAAGTTATGCAGCAGTCTCTTATGCTGTTTGAAGACTCTGCTGCCAGGGTTTCCCAAGGGCATCCACCTAGCCCTTCCCCAGGGGTGGAAGAGATAGAATGCACTAACGCACAACCACTTATTTTTCCTGATGATGAGGACATGGGAATACCACCTCAGCACGTCTCTGATGATGACGAAACACAGGTGCCAACTGCTGAGTCTTTCTGCAGTGTGCAGACTGAACAGGAGGTCAGGGATCAAGACTGGGTGGAAGACGATGCAGGGGACGATGAGGTCCTAGACCCCACATGGAATGAAGGTCGTGCCACTGACTTTCACAGTTCGGAGGAAGAGGCAGTGGTGAGACCGAGCCAACAGCGTAGCAAAAGAGGGAGCAGTGGGCAAAATCAGAACACCCGCCGCCAAGAGACTCCGCCTGCTACTGACCGCCGCCATCTGGGACCGAGCACCCCAAAGGCAGCTTCAAGGAGTTCCCTGGCATGGCACTTCTTCAAACAATGTGCTGACGACAAGACCCGAGTGGTTTGCACGCTGTGCCATCAGAGCCTGAAGCGAGGCATTAACGTTCTGAACCTTAGCACAACCTGCATGACCAGGCAGCTGCATGCAAAGCATGAACTGCAGTGGAGTAAACACCTTAAAAACAAGGAAGTCACTCAGGCTCCCCCTGCTACCTCTTCTGCTGCTGCCGCCTCGGCTTCTTCTGCTGCTGCTGCCGCCGCCTCGGCCTCTTCCTCCGCCTCTGGAGGAACGTTGGCACCTGCAGCCCAGCAAACATGGGATGTAACACCAACACCACCACCTGCGTCACCAAGCATCTCAACCATGTCACACGGCAGCGTTCAGCTCTCCATCTCACAAACATTTGAGAGAAAGCGTAAATTCTCACCTAGCCACCCTCGATCCCTGGCCCTGAATGCCAGCATTTCTAAACTACTGGCCTATGAAATGCTGTCATTCAGGCTGGTGGACACACACAGCTTCAAACAGCTCATGTCACTTGCTGTCCCACAGTATGTTGTTCCCAGCCGCCACTACTTCTCCAAGAGAGCCGTGCCTTCCCTGCACAAACAAGTGTCCGATAAAATCAAGTGTGCACTGCGCAACGCCATCTGTGGCAAGGTCCACCTAACCACAGATACGTGGACCAGTAAGCACGGCCAGGGACGCTATATCTCCCTAACTGCACACTGGGTAAATGTAGTGGCGGCTGGGCCCCAGGCGGAGAGCTATTTGGCGCACGTCCTTCCGCCGCCAAGGATCGCAGGGCAACATTCTTTGCCTCCTGTCTCCTCCTCCTCCTACTCAGCTTCCTCCTCCTCTTCTTCCACCTGCTCATCCAGTCAGCCACACACCTTCACCACCAACTTCAGCACAGCACGGGGTAAACGTCAGCAGGCCATTCTGAAACTCATATGTTTGGGGGACAGGCCCCACACCGCACAGGAGTTGTGGCGGGGTATAGAACAACAGACAGACGAGTGGTTGCTGCCGGTGAGCCTCAAGCCCGGCCTGGTGGTGTGCGATAATGGGCGAAATCTCGTTGCAGCTCTGGGACTAGCCGGTTTGACGCACATCCCTTGCCTGGCGCATGTGCTGAATTTGTTGGTGCAGAAGTTCATTCGCAACTACCCTGACATGTCAGAGCTGCTGCATAAAGTGCGGGCCGTCTGTTCGCGCTTCCGGCGTTCACACCCTGCCGCTGCTCTCCTGTCTGCGCTACAGCGTAACTTCGGCCTTCCCGCTCACCGCCTCATATGCGACGTGCCCACCAGGTGGAACTCCACCTTGCATATGCTGGACAGACTGTGCGAGCAGCAGCAGGCCATAGTGGAGTTTCAGCTGCAGCACGCACGGGTCAGTCGCACTGCGGATCAGACCCACTTCACCACCAATGACTGGGCCTCCATGCGAGACCTGTGTGCCCTGTTGCGCTGTTTCGAGTACTCCACCAACATGGCCAGTGGCGATGACGCCGTTATCAGCGTTACAATACCACTTCTATGTCTCCTTGAAAAAACACTTAGGGCGATGATGGAAGAGGAGGTGGCCCAGGAGGAAGAGGAGGAAGAGGGGTAATTTTTAGCACTTTCAGGCCAGTCTCTTCGAAGTGATTCAGAGGGAGGTTTTTTGCAACACCAGAGGCCAGGTACAAATGTGGCCAGACAGGGCCCACTACTGGAGGACGAGGAGGACGAGGAGGAGGTGGAGGAGAATGAGGATGAAGCATGTTCACAGCGGGGTGGCACCCAAAGCAGCTCGGGCCCATCACTGGTGCGTGGCTGGGGGGAAACACAGGACGATGACGATACGCCTCCCACAGAGGACAGCTTGTCCTTACCTCTGGGCAGCCTGGCACACATGAGCGACTACATGCTGCAGTGCCTGTGCAACGACAGCAGAGTTGCCCACATTTTAACGTGTGCGGACTACTGGGTTGCCACCCTGCTGGATCCCCGGTACAAAGACAATGTGCCCACCTTACTTCCTACACTGGAGCGTGATAGGAAGATGCGCGAGTACAAGCGCACGTTGGTAGACGCGCTACTGAGAGCATTCCCAAATGTCACAGGGGAACCAGTGGAAGCCCAAGGCGAAGGCAGAGGAGGAGCAAGAGGTCGCCAACGCAGCTGTGTCACGCCCAGCTCCTCTGAGGGCAGGGTTAGCATGGCAGAGATGTGGAAAAGTTTTGTCAACACGCCACAGCTAAGTGCACCACCACCTGATACGGAACGTGTTAGCAGGAGGCAACATTTCACTAACATGGTGGAACAGTACCTGTGCACACCCCTTTACGTACTGACTGATGGTTCGGCCCCATTCAACTTCTGGGTCTCCAAATTGTCCACGTGGCCAGAGCTAGCCTTTTATGCCTTGGAGGTGCTGGCCTGCCCGGCGGCCAGCGTTTTGTCTGAACGTGTATTCAGCACGGCAGGGGGCGTCATTACAGACAAACGCAGCCGCCTGTCTACAGCCAATGTGGACAAGCTGACGTTCATAAAAATGAACCAGGCATGGATCCCACAGGACCTGTCCATCCCTTGTGCAGATTAGATATTAACTACCTCCCCTTAACAATATATTATTCTACTCCAGGGCACTTCCTCATTCAATACTATTTTTAATTTCATTTTACCATTATATCGCGGGGCAACCCAAAGTTGAATGAACCTCTCCTCTGTCTGGGTGCCGGGGCCTAAATGTGTGACAGTGGCCTGTTCCAGTGGTGGGTGACGTGAAGCCTGATTCTCTGCTATGACATGAATACAGATTCTGCGCTGACATAAGGCCAGATTCTCTGTTACGGGACCGCTCTCCTCTGCCAGGGTGCCTGGGCCTAAATATGTGACAGTGGCCTGTTCCAGTGGTGGCTGACGTGAAGCCTGATTCTCTGCTATGACATGAAGACAGATTCTGCGCTGACATAAGGCCAGATTCTCTGTTACGGGACTGCTCTCCTCTGTCTGGGTGCCGGGGCCTAAATGTGTGACAGTGGCCTGTTCCAGTGGTGGGTGACGTGAAGCCTGATTCTCTGCTATGACATGAATACAGATTCTGCGCTGACATAAGGCCAGATTCTCTGTTACGGGACCTCTCTCCTCTGCCTGGGTGCCTGGGCCTAAATGTGTGACAGTGGCCTGTTCCAGTGGTGGGTGACGTGAAGCCTGATTCTCTGCTATGACATGAAGACAGATTCTGCGCTGACATAAGGCCAGATTCTCTGTTACGGGACCTCTCTCCTCTGCCTGGGTGCCTGGGCCTAAATGTGTGACAGTGGCCTGTTCCAGTGGTGGGTGACGTGAAGCCTGATTCTCTGCTATGACATGAAGACAGATTCTGCGCTGACATAAGGCCAGATTCTCTGTTACGGGACCGCTCTCCTCTGTCTGGGTGCCGGGGCCTAAATGTGTGACAGTGGCCTGTTCCAGTGGTGGGTGACGTGAAGCCTGATTCTCTGCTATGACATGAAGACAGATTCTGCGCTGACATAAGGCCAGATTCTCTGTTACGGGACCGCTCTCCTCTGTCTGGGTGCCGGGTCCTAAATGTGTGACAGTGGCCTGTTCCAGTGGTGGGTGACGTGAAGCCTGATTCTCTGCTATGACATGAAGACTGATTCTGCGCTGACATGAAGCCAGATTCTCTGCTATGGCATGAAGAGACTGATTCTCTGCTGACATGAAGCCAGATTCTTTGCTATGGCATGAAGAGACTGATTCTCTGCTGACGTGAAGCCAGATTCTCTGCTATGGGACCTCTGTCCAATTGATATCGGTTCATTTTTATTTTTTTAATTTTAATTCATTTCCCTATCCACATTTGTTTGCAGGGGATTTACCTACATGTTGCTGCCTTTTGCAGCCCTCTAGCTCTTTCCTGGGCTGTTTTACAGCCTTTTTAGTGCCCAAAAGTTCGGGTCCCCATTGACTTCAATGGGGTTCGGGTTCGGATCCCGAACATTTACGGGAAGTTCGGCCGAACTTCTCGAACCCGAACATCCAGGTGTTCGCTCAACTCTACTGTTGGCATGACACAGGACTGATGGTAGCGCTCACCTTTTCTTCTCCAGACAAGCCTTTTTCCAGATGCCCCAAACAATCGGAAAGAGGCTTCATCAGAGAATATGCAGTCCATTCACCAAACTTTCTGCAGAAGATCAATCTGCCCCTGATGTTTTTTTTGGAGAGAAGTGGCTTCTTTGCTGCCCTTCTTGACACCAAACCATCTTCCAAAAGTCTTCGCCTCACTGTGTGTGCAGATGTGCTCACACCTGCCTGCTGCCATTCCTGAGCAAGCTCTGCACTGGTGGCACTCCGATCCCGCAGCTGAATCCTCTTTAGGAGACAATCCTGGCACTTGCTGGACTTTCTTGGACGCCCTGAAGCCTTCTTAACAAGAATTGAACCTCTTTCCTTTAAGTTCTTGATGATCCTATAAATTGTTGATTGAGGTGCAATCTTAGTAGCCACAATATCCTTGCCTGTGAAGCCATTTTTATGCAACGCAATGATGGCTGCACGCGTTTCTTTGCAGGTCACCATGGTTAACAATGGAAGAACAATGATTTAAAGCATCACCCTCCTTTTAACATGTCAAGTCTGCCATTTTAACCCAATCAGCCTGACATAATGATCTCCAGCCTTGTGCTCGTCAACATTTTCACCTGAGTTAACAAGACGATTACTGAAATTATCTCAGCAGGTCCTTTAATGACAGAAATGAAATGCAGTGGAAAGTTTTTTGGGGGATTAAGTTAATTTTCATGGCAAAGAAGGACTATGCAATTCATCTGATCACTCTTCATAACATTCTGGAGTATATGCAAACTGCTATTATAAAAACTTAAGCAGCAACTTTTCCAATTTCCAATATTTATGTAATTCTCAAAACTTTTGGCCACGACTGTAGATTGTTCAGTTTTTCTAGGGGTAGAAAGGACATTAAAAGAAGAGAATCTAGGAGCACTCCCAGGAAGAGCTTTCTTCGGTCCGGTTGAAGTTTATAATCCACCCTAGGGTGTTAAGACATGTTTGCACCTGAGAGAGGTAGAATCACAGATTTTCCTTCGAAGGTGAAGCGATCAGAAAATAGTCTAAATATGGTATAATCAGAATCCCCTTTAGGTGAAGGTATTTTGTGACCTCTGACATGACTTTTGAAAATATTCTTGGAGCCGAAAAGAGCCCGAATGGGAGGGCTCCGAATTGGAAATGGTGTAACTGATCTCCTAGAAAGAGAGCGATTCTTAAATATTTCTGGTGACTCTGGCATATCGGAACATGGTAGTAGGCGTCCTGGAGGTACAAGGTCACCATATAACAGTCCTGAGGGAGTAAGTTTATGGTCTATTTTATCGTTTCCATTTAGAATTTTTTGTAAACGATGAATCGGTTCTGTGATTTTTAAATTTATTATCAAACGGAAGTCTCCTCTTGGTTTTTGTACCAGAAACACCGGAGAATAGAAACCTTTTCCGTATTGATCTGCTGGGACTGGATGGAGCACTTTTTGTTTGTAAGAGAAAAGAGATCTCGGTTTCTAGAAAAGATTGTTGTTTTTGAATCAGCTTTATGTTTATAAAAAAAACTATCCGGGGAGGGGATAAAAACCTCTATTTTTAGGCCTTCTCTTAGAGTAGATATCACCCAAGATATCGCCCCTGTTACTTCCCAGGCTGAGGTGAAAAAAAGTTAGCCTGCCCCTGACATAGCTTATAGCGTCATTGATTGGGACTGGAGGAATTCTCAGGATTGAACAGGAATCCCTTTCCTCGACTTTTAGAAGGTTGCCACTCCCTAGAACCTTCTTTTTTCTTCTGATCCAGCCTCGATTTTTTCTGATTTTGAAAGGACCGCCTTTGGTGAAAATAGCGATTCTCAAGGGGGAACCTTTTTTTTGTTATCTGAGGCCTTCTTTAGTAAGTTTTCCGATTTCTTGTCCATGGGATCTCGTAAGAGACCAGTGTCCTCAAACGGTAGAGAGGTCTTTTTTGAAATTCGAGCAACTGGGGAGAACAGACTCAGTCTCAGCAAAAGGATACTTCCTTTTAAAAGGAGCTTGTCGCGGCTGATCTTTTTTCAGGATCCCTCCATTCTTTAGATATCAGGGATTTTATGTTGTTATGCATGGGGAAGACTTTTCTCTTTCTATCCCCCAAACCCTGGAACATTTGATCTTGAACGGAGTGAATTTCTTTCTCCTCCTGAATGTTCATGGTAGCCTTATAGTCTTTAGAAAACCATCAGTTTCTTCAGGAAGAAACAAAGGTTTTCCTGAGCCGCCATCTGAAGAGTCAGAGTCCGGATCAGATATTAGTTCTCTTTCATCCAGATTAAACGCCATGTCAGAAGCTAAAGATCTGCGAGATGTAGATTGGCGTGGGGATTTTTTGTGATGCAATTTTTAAGTCCACAGCCGTATTAACTTCTTCCTTTATTATAGCTCTTAAAGAATCAAGGAAGGATGGCGACTCTTCGGCGACCACCTTTTCGATGCATTTAAGGATTTCTTTGTTGAAGAGGAAAACGACTTCCTACAGATGGCACACTTTTTGAGTCCTGTATCTCCACTAGCTGGTTTAGGGGTCATGGTCTCTGGGCCCTATAGAATTAAATAATAAAAGAGGATTGCAGGGCCAGGAAAGAAAATGTTTATTTATTTTTTTTTGACCAACACCTAAACCAGCGGTGAGAGCACTGGGACAAGTCACAATTCCCACGTGAAAATAAGCAAACCAACACTGTGCATAAAGGTACCTAGGAATGAAACTAGGATACACATTAAGTCCCCACTGGGAAGGAGGCTTACCGGGCTGAGGGCAGAGGCAGCGGGATCTCCAGGTTTCCTTGATGCGTCCGACGGGGCAAGCATGACTGCAGGCGATGAAGGGAAGGTTTTGTCTGGGGATTCTCACTCCGTTTAAATCTTCCTGAAAGCCGGAAGCGCATGAGCGCGAGATTCTCTTGCCCAAGGAGAATTTTGCCTGGTCATGTCAGTGAGCCAAGATCCCGCGTGATCTCCCCTTACCTGGGAGAATCGCGAGCCCGGGGCTGCTGGCACGCAGGACTTATGCCCAGGAACTAGAAAGGGAGGCAGCACGTCCCTGGGTTCCCGCTCCCTGCTCCATGTGTGGGGAAAGAAAGAAGGCTGGGCGAGAAAGTATTATTCCTGGCACTCCAGGGGAGCTTCCACGCATCCCGACGACAGGAAACAACGACTGAATAAGTAAGGGAAGGAGGCCCTTTAAATCATGTGCTTCTGCGTCGTTTCCTGTCCTGGTGGCGGGGACACCCTCCTGTAAGTGCCGTTGTGGAGGCGCGGGGGAAAAGAGTATTAGCATTTACTGTTAAGAGCACCACTCCACAGGCTGATTGTATTATTAAGGGTGGGTTCACATTGTGTTTTTGCCATCCGTTTAACACAGGGATGCCTAACCTGCGGCCCTCCAGCTGTTGGAAAACTACAACTTTCAGCATGCCCTAATAGCTGTAGGCTGTCCAGGCATGATGGAAGTTGTAGTTTTGCAACAGCTGGTGGGTCACAGGTTGGGCATCCCTGTTTTAACGTATACAAAAAACATTAACAGATGCCATAAAGTGGCATCTATTTACCATAGAGTTAAATTGTAAAAAATAAATAAATAAAAAATATATATACACTGCTCAAAAAAATAAAGGGAGCACAAAAATAACACATCCTAGATCTGAATTAATTAAATATTCTTCTGAAATACTTTGTTCTGTTGAATGTGCTGACAACAAAATAACACAAAAATTAAAAAATGGAAATCAAATTTTTCAACCCATGGAGGTCTGGATTTGGAGTTACACTCAAAATTAAAGTGGAAAAACACACTACAGGCTGATCCAACTTTGATGTAATGTCCTTAAAACAAGTCAAAATGAGGCTTAGTAGTGTGTGTGGCCTCCACGTGCCTGTATGACCTCCCTACAACGCCTGTGCATGCTCCTGATGAGGTGGCGGACGGTCTCCTGACGGATCTCCTCCCAGACCTGGACTAAAGCATCTGCCAACTCCTGGACAGTCTGGGGTGCAACGTGACGTTGGTGGATAGAGCGAGACATGATGTCCCAGATGTGCTCAATTGGATTCAGGTCTGGGGAACGGGCGGGCCAGTCCATAGCATCAATGCCTTTGTCTTGCAGGAACTGCTGACACACTCCAGCCACATGAGGTCTAGCATTGTCTTGCATTAGGAGGAACCCAGGGCCAACCGCACCAGCATATGGTCTCACAAGGGGTCTGAGGATCTCATCTCGGTACCTAATGGCAGTCAGGCTACCTCTGGCGAGCACATGGAGGGCTGTGCGGCCCTCCAAAGAAATGCCACCCCACACCATTAATGACCCAATGCCAAACCGGTCATGCTGGAGAATGTTGCAGGCAGCAGAACGTTCTCCACGGCATCTCCAGACTCTGTCACGTCTGTCACATGTGCTCAGTGTGAACCTGCTTTCATCTGTGAAGAGCACAGGGCACCAGTGGTGAATTTGCTAATCTTGGTGTTCTCTGGCAAATGCCAAACGTCCTACACGGTGTTGGGCTGTAAGCACAACCCCCACCTGTGGACGTCAGGCCCTCATATCACCCTCATGGAGTCTGTTTCTGACCGTTTGAGCAGACACATGCACATTTGTGGCCTGCTGGAGGTCATTTTGCAGGGCTCTGGCAGTGCTCCTCCTGTTCCTCCTTGCACAAAGGTTGAGGTAGCGGTTCTGCTACTGGGTTGTTGCCCTCCTACGGCCTCCTCCACGTCTCCTGATGTACTGGCCTGTCTCCTGGTAGCGCCTCCATGCTCTGGACACCGCTGACAGACACAGCAAACCTTCTTGCCACAGCTCGCATTGATGTGCCATCCTGGATAAGCTGCACTACCTGAGCCACTTGTGTGGGTTGTAGACTCCGTCTCATGCTACCACTAGAGTGAAAGCACCGCCAGCATTCAAAAGTGACCAAAACATCAGCCAGGAAGCATAGGAACTGAGAAGTGGTCTGTGATCACCACCTGCAGAACCACTCCTTTATTGGGGGTGTCTTGCTAATTGCCTATAATTTCCACCTGTTGTCTATCCCATTTGCACAACAGCATGTGAAATTGATTGTCACTCAGTGTTGCTTCCTAAGTGGACAGTTTGATTTCACAGAAGTGTGATTGACTTGGAGTTACATTGTGTTGTTTAAGTGTTCCCTTTATTTTTTTGAGCAGTATATATATATATATATATATATATATATATATATATATATATATATATATATAGAAATAACAAAAAGGGCAGCATTCCAAAAAGTAAAAGAAGAAAAAATCTTTAATTACCCATGCGGGACAAGCGACGTTTCGGCTTTCTCAAGCTAAGTGTACAGACAAAATACTGGGTATATATGCCAGTGAGAGTGAATACAATCAATGTGCAATCCAGGTGTGTTCAATCATAACAATTGAGATAATCAAAATACAGTACATATGACATAATCACAATGGGTCACATGATAAAAATCAGTGCATAATCATATGGTGAATAATCAATTAAAAAATTCATATAATATACAATAAAAATGTGCAAATACATAAGAATACTGCATGAGTATCAATCATACAGTAAGTGGTGTCAGCTGTATATGCTGATAAAGTGCTAAGTGCTTACTGCGTGGGTCAGGCAAACGGAGGGTGAAGGAGGATGCAGGACACAGGCGGCTGTCATAGAACATGCGGTTTCGGCGTGCCTGTAGTGTGACTGCGCATGTCACAATGACGTATGTAACATACTTCCGGGTTACGATGTGCTTGTGGTACCGCAAATGCGCATTGGCCTTCTGATGTCTCTTGCGCCATCTTGAATCAGGGCATATTGCCTGCAATGCCAGGGACCTCTGTTGGTAACAGCCGATGTATAACAAATAAGGTGAGGGCACATCATAGTGCTCCTATAGCCTATACTGGTGGCTGCGTGAGTGCAGAGACGGGACGCAACAAAATCAAAGCTGCAGCCCACATCTGTGATCCCAGATCCATTGCGCACCCACACGTTAGTGTGAGGTCACACAGTATCTGCGAACAATACCCACTCATTACCACCCCATAGGGGAGGGATCTCCTCATATACACCTCTAGTGTAAACAACAGACTGTGGTCACAGAGGCACCAAAAAGCATCTACAAGCATAAGAATGCACTGACAAAGAAAGACTATCCCTGTATAGGCTTGCCGTCCACATTTACAGCCTCATATCTCCTCACTCCATGCTCCGTGGCCCACCAACTGCAGACTTGGAAAAAAAGAAAACGAGAGAAAAAGGAGAATAAGTATATTGTGTATACAAATAAATAATAAAGAGGGACATGTTTTTTTGTCTTGTACAAAAATCTCACAATATACACAGTGAGGTCAACACCATAATGTACAGCATGGAGGCAAAC
Organism: Bufo bufo; assembly: GCF_905171765.1. NCBI lineage: Eukaryota > Metazoa > Chordata > Amphibia > Anura > Bufonidae > Bufo > Bufo bufo. The sequence continues at coordinate 155,196,926 of NC_053397.1, forward strand.
CACAAACCCTAACCCACCCCAATCCTGTAGTCCACATTTAGACCACAGGGCTTGAGGGAATTAAAGGTGTGAATCCACCTCAACTCCCGTCTATTTAGAAGGTTAGCCCTGTTGCCACCTCTTCTGGGCATAGGTATAAAATCAATAATACAACACCTGAGATCTCTTTCAGTGTGTTTGAGGTCCGTAAAGTGTTTAGACACGGGCAAGTCAAGCCGTTTTTTTCTTATGCTTAGACGGTGATTATTAAGCCGTGTCTTAAAATCAGTAGTGATCTCACCTACATAAATTAAATTACATGGACACATCAGTGCATAAATGATGTAACTAGAATCACAAGTTAGATAATATCGTATCGGGTATACCACCCCAGTTTGAGGGTGTACAAAATTTTTGCCTTTTACGATATATTTGCAATTTACGCATGATAAGCATGGGAAACAACCTGTGCTGTTTGTTGTCAATGTTGTCTGTCTCAATTTTTTGGTGGTACCTACGTCAGCCTTGACTAACTGGTCCTTAATACTTTTAGATCTGCGGTAGGACATTAGGGGTGGGGCATGGAATTCTTTTACAGCATTGTGGCATCCACCCAGTATACCCCAATGGCGTCGGATGATGTTCCCTATCGCTATACTCTGTTCCGAGTACATGGAAACAAAAGGAATTCTAGTTGGTTTTGTTTGACGTATTTTATTAGAAAGAGTATCATTCCTATCTAGTTTCCTGACCAGTTCTTTTTTGTCATGCAACAGTTTGGAAGGATATCCTCGTTTCTTGAACTTATTAGTTAGTACGTCAAGTGTGTTGTCTAGCTGATCTTGATCTGAGACTATACGCCTTGCTCTTAAGAACTGGGAATAGGGCAAGGATCTTATCATATTTTTAGGATGATTACTTCTGTACGTCAATAGTGTGTTCCTGTCGGTCGGCTTTGTGAAAAGTGCCGTATGCAGCTTCCCGTCCGCCAGGAACACACGTGTGTCCAGAAACTGCATTTCGATATGGGAATGCACTAAAGTGAATTGTAGTGCTTTATCAATCCCATTGAGGAATTCATGGAATTCACACAATTGATCGATGGTGCCAGTCCAGATGAGGAAGATGTCGTCTATGTACCGCCACCACGCCATAGCATGCTTGAAGTGGTGGCTTCCATAGACAACATCTTCCTCAAATCGACGCATAAAAATGTTGGCATAAGTTGGAGCCACGTTGGACCCCATTGCCACGCCCTGTTCTTGCATATAGTAAGTATCTTGGAAAAGAAAATAATTGGATCTCAGGACAATTTCAAGGAGGGACACTATGAAATGTTGAGCTTGACTAGTCAAAGAGGATCTATCTAGCATGTAGGAAACTGCAGCTAGCCCCTTGCAGTGATCAATTGAGGTGTAGAGAGAGGTGACATCAAAAGATGCTAACGTCACCCCCTGTACACCTGTCAAATCGATCATCTACAGCTTCAGTAAAA
>NC_053397.1:155198899-155219219 GCF_905171765.1 Bufo bufo
AAATAACACAAAACCAATAAAAGATATATGGATCTATGTGAATTTCAAATCACAACGCAAGCAACAAAATTTTATACAAAATCACAGTTGTTTTTATTGGTACAAAATAAAGTTGTGACCACTGGCCACACAGACATTTAAGAACACTTAAAATGTCATACAGATCGCAGATGTGTGGTAGTTACAGTAATTATGCGCAAAGTGCAAGTGCTACAATACTTTACAGCAATGGGATATGGTCAGTGCCTAGCAGAGTATGATCCTGTCTATGATAGATAAATAACCAAAAGGTCAACAGTGGACCTTAGACCAAACGGACCTAAACACTCATCATATGATCTAAACAGTAATATAAGGAATAATGAGGCATACTGACCAAAAATCTCTACCACAGCACTGACAGTCCGTGCCCCGACGCGCGTTTCGCCGTCAGCTTTTTCAAGGGGTAATGACAAAACACTTCCCAGCCGGGAATATATAGTCCCTATAATGGGCGGGCACATGTCTCCCTAACCAATCGATGAGGGGTACACTGATGAGAAGGTAGGATCCCCCAGGTTCCTCACCTGTATGACACATTCACTCGCCTCGTGTATTATGGCGCACGAACCGCCGCACACCGCCGATGCCCGCGTACCCGGCCGTAGCAATGACGCAGGACGGCTACGCTCACCAGAGCACAGAACGTCCTACGTCAGAGCCAGGACCGCGTCAGCGCGCCCGCGGCTGCGCAGATGGACGTGCGCACTACGGGCTCCATATAGGATGAGGGCAGAACAGTGTCATAGATCCCCACGCCATCAATGCATCCTCCAACCTAAAACATATATACATATACACATGTGGTCATATTATTTCCCTCCCTAAATATTATTTGTTTGATAATTTATTTCATTGTTAAAAATATACATCGGCACAGTATACATAATTACCACACATTGTGAGTGAATCCAAAAGTACAATAAGAGTGTACCACCCCTAAATATCAATGGCTAATGCCACTGGTAATAGTGCTATAAAGAAATTTATGACACATATATATTATAGAATAATACATAATTATATAAATGAATAAATACATATACAAATCAATTACCTACATGATTCCCATTATATATGACAAAAATACAAATTGACATGATCATTATATGAATACATATAATCGTGCAAAAATACAAGTTAACATGATCATTATATGAATATATATAGTCGTCAGAAATATATATAATCATAAAATAAAAATATCATCCTTCATGCCTGATCAAAGTACAGTAGCACCGGCATGAACGAATAATATATGTGTATATAAAAGTGAAGAATCAAGAACATACAGTAATAACCAACCTCAATTGATTGAAACACATAGTTACACCATCAAGTGTCTAGTGACAGACAAACATAAATTACAATTCATAACACAATGCATATAAATGGTTCATTGACCGCAGTTCACCAAACGGTCCAATGGTCCGTAGACCCTATATATACTTGTGTCCTTATGGAGGGAATGATATTCCGATTCCGCGACCACAGTGCATGTATATCCTACATATGTAGATAAAAATAAACCAAATTAGTGGACATAGTTCATTCATAACACCCTAGGAACCCGGCTGGAAAGACCTAAAAACATAGACATCCTAATACTCTAAAACACCCCATATCAGGGATGGTGCTGCATCCTACAAAAACGAAGTAAATGGAATTTTATCATTCAGGCCAAATGGCACCTGAGTGTTCAATTTAACAATCCACTTGCTTTCAACCTGCTCCAACCGTTTAAACAGATCACCGCCACGCGCACCAAGGGAGACCCTGTCTATCCCCCTAAATTTTTAATCTTGCCAACAGTTATTATGTTTCTGACGGAAGTGCTTTGCAATAGGTTTTAATTTTACAAGTTTGTCTCTGTCTCCATCAGCAATTTTGGAAGCCGCCCGAATATCTTTTTGATGTTCCTGTATGCGAACCCGAAATTCACGGGTCGTCATACCAATATATATCAGGCCACATGGACATGTGGCGTGATATATAACTCCTGTGACACTACAATTAATGAAATGAACAATATTGTAGCTCATTTCGCCTGAGGAGTCTTCAAAGGTCTTAGTCTTAGTAATTACTCTACATGTGGTACAATGCCCACATGGTACGCATCCCCATTTGGGACCTTTGGATTCAAAAATGAATCCAGATTTGGATGGTATATAGTGACTCCTCACCAAAATGTCCCTGAGGTTCTTACTGCGTTTAGCCACAAATAGAGGGATAGGTGTAATTATTTTGCCCAAATCCACATCCGATTTAAGGATGGGCCAGAATCTTTTAAAAATTTCTCTCATATTGTACCATTGTGCATTGTAGTTGGTAATCATTCGTGTGACAGGAGTTTCTGGGTCAGCCCGAACCTTGGGAGATAACAGGGATTCCCTTGATGCGGCGGCGGCACGCATATAGCCACGTTGTATATCACTTTGATTGTAACCCCGTTGTGTGAATCGATTTTTTAGGGTTTCAGATTCCCTTTCAAATTCGCCTCTTGATGTGCAAATCCATCTTGCCCTTAAGAATTGACCAATCAATATTGAATTTTTCTGGTGTTTGGGATGGAATGAAGTCGCATGAAGCAAGGAGTTAACGGCAGTAGATTTCCTGTGGATCGAGGTTTCTAGGTCACCATTAGTTGTTACTTTAATGTTGATGTCCAAGAAATCAATTTCTTTTTGACTTACCACTTTAGTTAGAGTGATATTCCATATTTAGGGAGGGAAATAATATGACCACATGTGTATATGTATATATGTTTTAGGTTGGAGGATGCATTGATGGCGTGGGGATCTATGACACTGTTCTGCCCTCATCCTATATTGAGCCCGTAGTGCGCACGTCCATCTGCGCAGCCGCGGGCGCGCTGACGCGGTCCTGGCTCTGACGTAGGACGTTCTGTGCTCTGGTGAGCGTAGCCGTCCTGCGTCATTGCTACGGCCGGGTACGCGGGCATCGGCGGTGTGCGGCGGTTCGTGTGCCATAATACACGAGGCGAGTGAATGTGTCATACAGGTGAGGAACCTGGGGGATCCTACCTTCTCATCAGTGTACCCCTCATCGATTGGTTAGGGAGACATGTGCCCGCCCATTATAGGGACTATATATACCCGGCTGGGAAGTGTTTTGTCATTACCCCTTGAAAAAGCTGACGGCGAAACGCGCGTCGGGGCACGGACTGTCAGTGCTGTGGTAGAGATTTTTGGTCAGTATGCCTCATTATTCCTTATATTACTGTTTAGATCATATGATGAGTGTTTAGGTCCGTTTGGTCTAAGGTCCACTGTTGACCTTTTGGTTATTTATCTATCATAGACAGGATCATACTCTGCTAGGCACTGACCATATCCCATTGCTGTAAAGTATTGTAGCACTTGCACTTTGCGCATAATTACTGTAACTACCACACATCTGCGATCTGTATGACATTTTAAGTGTTCTTAAATGTCTGTGTGGCCAGTGGTCACAACTTTATTTTGTACCAATAAAAACAACTGTGATTTTGTATAAAATTTTGTTGCTTGAGTTGTGATTTGAAATTCACATAGATCCATATATCTTTTATTGGTTTTGCTATGAGTGATAATGGATCACATACTTGATTAAAATAGGGAAACAGTGTTGGTTTATCTAAACAAAAATAACACATCCTAGATCTGAATTAATTAAATATTCTTCTGAAATACTTTGTTCTTTACATAGTTGAATGTGCTGACAACCAAATAACACAAAAATTAAAAAATGGAAATCAAGTTTTTCAACCCATGGAGGTCTGGATTTGGAGTTACACTCAAAATTAAAGTGGAAAAACACACTACAGGCTGATCCAACTTTGATGTAATGTCCTTAAAACAAGTCAAAATGAGGCTCAGTAGTGTGTGTGGCCTCCACGTGCCTGTATGACCTCCCTACAACGCCTGTGCATGCTCCTGATGAGGTGGCGGACGGTCTCCTGAGGGATCTCCTCCCAGACCTGGACTAAAGCATCTGCCAACTCCTGGACAGTCTGGGGTGCAACGTGACGTTGGTGGATAGAGCGAGACATGATGTCCCAGATGTGCTCAATTGGATTCAGGTCTGGGGAACGGGCGGGCCAGTCCATAGCATCAATGCCTTCGTCTTGCAGGAACTGCTGACACACTCCAGCCACATGAGGTCTAGCATTGTCTTGCATTAGGAGGAACCCAGGGCCAACCGCACCAGCATATGGTCTCAAAAGGGGTCTGAGGATCTCATCTCGGTACCTAATGGCAGTCAGGCTACCTCTGGCGAGCACATGGAGGGCTGTGCGGCCCTCCAAAGAAATGCCACCCCACACCATTAATGACCCAATGCCAAACCGGTCATGCTGGAGAATGTTGCAGGCAGCAGAACGTTCTCCATGGCATCTCCAGACTCTGTCACGTCTGTCACATGTGCTCAGTGTGAACCTGCTTTCATCTGTGAAGAGCACAGGGCGCCAGTGGTGAATTTGCTAATCTTGGTGTTCTCTGGCAAATGCCAAACGTCCTACACGGTGTTGGGCTGTAAGCACAACCCCCACCTGTGGACGTCAGGCCCTCATATCACCCTCATGGAGTCTGTTTCTGACCGTTTGAGCAGACACATGCACATTTGTGGCCTGCTGGAGGTCATTTTGCAGGGCTCTGGCAGTGCTCCTCCTGTTCCTCCTTGCACAAAGGTGGAGGTAGCGGTTCTGCTACTGGGTTGTTGCCCTCCTACGGCCTCCTCCACGTCTCCTGATGTACTGGCCTGTCTCCTGGTAGCGCCTCCATGCTCTGGACACCGCTGACAGACACAGCAAACCTTCTTGCCACAGCTCGCATTGATGTGCCATCCTGGATAAGCTGCACTACCTGAGCCACTTGTGTGGGTTGTAGACTCCGTCTCATGCTACCACTAGAGTGAAAGCACCGCCAGCATTCAAAAGTGACCAAAACATCAGCCAGGAAGCATAGGAACTGAGAAGTGGTCTGTGATCACCACCTGCAGAACCACTCCTTTATTGGGGGTGTCTTGCTAATTGCCTATAATTTCCACCTGTTGTCTATCCCATTTGCACAACAGCATGTGAAATTGATTGTCACTCAGTGTTGCTTCCTAAGTGGACAGTTTGATTTCACAGAAGTGTGATTGACTTGGAGTTACATTGTGTTGTTTAAGTGTTCCCTTTATTTTTTTGAGCAGTGTATATATATATATATATATATATATATATATATATACACACACACTCACCTAAAGAATTATTAGGAACACCTGTTCTATTTCTCATTAATGCAATTATCTAGACAACCAATCACATGGCAGTTGCTTCAATGCATTTAGGGGTGTGGTCCTGGTCAAGACAATCTCCTGAACTCCAAACTGAAGGTCAGAATGGGAAAGAAAGGTGATTTAAGCAATTTTGAGCGTGGCATGGTTGTTGGTGCCAGACGGGCCGGTCTGAGTATTTCACAATTTGCTCAGTTACTGGGATTTTTATTTTTTCCACCAACAAAACATACAAACATTCAGAGTACATATCTCTGACACAAAATAGCATTGCAAGAGCGCAATAGAAAATTAAATAACATACATAAGGGCATTATGTATTCACTGATAAAGAGCAGTCAATATACACAATCAATATATAATGATATATTTAAGCAATCCTCCCACGTAGAACTAAGAAGTACTAACAGATCTGAGCAACAGACGACCTAGCGTCCCCTTCAATTGGCCCACTAGGTACCATTCCGTAAGTGTGAACGGCCTCATAATTAGCTGTATTTCTGCGTTTGACATACAATGTTCAATAAACGGTTTCCATTTCTGAAACAACCCTTTAGCCTGTCGTTCCTTTGCCGCAAGAGAGTTTAACCTTTCCATATAAAAAACAGTTGTTCTATTATGAACTGTAACCCTGGAGTATCGTCCTGAAGCCATTGCTGCAGGAGACTACGCTTCACTATCATACTGTACATACCGTATGGAACAAACGGGGTAACCCACCTTGTCCTACCTCCCCCTCCTCATAATGAAATAAATATAATTTGGCGGACAATGGAAACTCCCTTCCCCAGATCCCCCGGACCAAACTCCCCACTTCCTCCCACAACCTTTTACTCTTAGGACACGTCCAAATCCCATGGAATAAATCCGAGAAACCTATTGCACACTTCGGGCAACTTGTAATCCTGTCTGGTTTAGCTGGATGAGGGGGATATTAAAGCCATAGATAGCCCTATACATAAGTCTAACCTGATTGTCCCTCCAGGACTCATTAACTACATGTCTCCTAACTACAGGGAGTGCAGAATTATTAGGCAAGTTGTATTTTTGAGGATTAATTTTTTTATTGAACAACAACCATGTTCTCAATGAACCCAAAAAACTCATTAATATCAAAGCTGAATATTTTTGGAAGTAGTTTTTAGTTTGTTTTTAGTTTTAGCTATTTTAGGGGGATATCTGTGTGTGCAGGTGACTATTACTGTGCATAATTATTAGGCAACTTAACAAAAAACAAATATATACCCATTTCAATTATTTATTTTTACCAGTGAAACCAATATAACATCTCAACATTCACAAATATACATTTCTGACATTCAAAAACAAAACAAAAACAAATCAGTGACCAATATAGCTACCTTTCTTTGCAAGGACACTCAAAAGCCTGCCATCCATGGATTCTGTCAGTGTTTTGATCTGTTCACCATCAACATTGCGTGCAGCAGCAACCACAGCCTCCCAGACACTGTTCAGAGAGGTGTACTGTTTTCCCTCCTTGTAAATCTCACATTTGATGATGGACCACAGGTTCTCAATGGGGTTCAGATCAGGTGAACAAGGAGGCCATGTCATTAGATTTTCTTCTTTTATACCCTTTCTTGCCAGCCACGCTGTGGAGTACTTGGACGCGTGTGATGGAGCATTGTCCTGCATGAAAATCATGTTTTTCTTGAAGGATGCAGACTTCTTCCTGTACCACTGCTTGAAGAAGGTGTCTTCCAGAAACTGGCAGTAGGACTGGGAGTTGAGCTTGACTCCATCCTCAACCCGAAAAGGCCCCACAAGCTCATCTTTGATGATACCAGCCCAAACCAGTACTCCACCTCCACCTTGCTGGCGTCTGAGTCGGACTGGAGCTCTCTGCCCTTTACCAATCCAGCCACGGGCCCATCCATCTGGCCCATCAAGACTCACTCTCATTTCATCAGTCCATAAAACCTTAGAATAATCAGTCTTGAGATATTTCTTGGCCCAGTCTTGACGTTTCAGCTTGTGTGTCTTGTTCAGTGGTAGTCGTCTTTCAGCCTTTCTTACCTTGGCCATGTCTCTGAGTATTGCACACCTTGTGCTTTTGGGCACTCCAGTGATGTTGCAGCTCTGAAATATGGCCAAACTGGTGGCAAGTGGCATCTTGGCAGCTGCACGCTTGACTTTTTTCAGTTCATGGGCAGTTATTTTGCGCCTTGGTTTTTCCACACGCTTCTTGCGACCCTGTTGACTATTTTGAATGAAACGGTTGATTGTTCGAAGATCACGCTTCAGAAGCTTTGCAATTTGAAGAGTGCTGCATCCCTCTGCAAGATATCTCACTATTTTTGACTTTTCTGAGACTGTCAAGTCCTTCTTTTGACCCATTTTGCCAAAGGGAAGGAAGTTGCCTAATAATTATGCACACCTAATATAGGGTGTTGATGTCATTAGACCACACCCCTTCTCATTACAGAGATGCACATCACCTAATATGCTTAATTGGTAGTAGGCTTTCGAGCCTATACAGCTTGGAGTAAGACAACATGCATAAAGAGGATGATGTGGTCAAAATACTCATTTGCCTAATAATTCTGCACGCAGTGTACTTCCCACCCTTTTACTATCTTCTGTTCAATATCCCCATCATCCAGTTGCTCAGCCCATTTTCCAAAACACTTATTCCTATCCCTAGTCCCATCCTCTCTCCTCATATCAGTGTAGATTGTAGAGATCGAGATCTTCCCACCTCCTAAGTCTAAGATCTTATCCAGAATATTTCTATGGACCTCCTTCTGCACCAACACCAGCTGGTTTATCACCGCCACCTTCACTTGAGACCACTGAATAGTTTGAAAGGACGACAAGGAGAACTTTGCAATCAATTCTTCACCAGTTAGCCACCTAGGCTCCGATTCATGTAATAAATGTTTCACACACAAAATCCCTTTCCGCCTCCATTCCTCGAACAATTTATTCCTATTGCCCTGTGGGAATTCAGGATTATTCCATAGTGGAAGATGCTTGGAAATTCTGTATGACAACCAGTACTTTTTCCTAAGAATCCTCCACGCTGCTATTGTGTCCTTAAACAATAATGATTGCTTAATCCATATAGGAATCACCTGCAACCTCGAATGCAGCAGCGCCACCGGAGACCAGGGAGCACAGAATTCCCTTTCCAACATTAAAGCTGAATAAAAGCTAGAACCATTTATCCAGTCACATACATGCCTTGCCATGCAGGACAAATTGTAATTCCTGATGTCAGGAAATGCTATCCCTCCCTGTTCAATTCCCTTCACCAGGGAACGCATTGATATCCTAGGCCTCTTGCCGTGCCACAGAAAGTGCTTGAACGCTTTTACTATTTTAGAGACATCTTTATGTTTTAACAGAATGGGGATGGTCTGCATAGGGTAGAGCAATTTGGAAACTGAAATCATCTTAATAAGATGATTACGCCCCAACAACGACAGCGGCAAATCCTGCCATCTCTGCAACTCCTTAACTATTTTGGTTATTAACGGATCATAGTTAAGTCTATATATGGACTCAGGAGTGGTCCCAACTTTAATACTCAGGTACGTTATGTAAGAACGGGCAATTGGTATACCCCCTAGATCACTTCCCGCCACCCTCTGCCCCCCGCCCTTCAAAAATAAAACCTCACTCTTTGTTTCTCAATAGTTTTTATTAATTTTAAAACATACATGATTATGAATAAAAAAAGAAACGGCTACATAATCAACGCTCTTCATAGCCACATTGGCAGCACCGACTTAGGCTACTTTCACACCTGCGTTCAGGTGTCCGCTCGTGAGCTCCGTTTGAAGGGGCTCACGAGCGGTCCTGAACGCAGCCGTTCAGCTCTAATGCATTCTCAGTGGAGACGGATCCACTGAGAATGCATCCGCCTGCCAGCGCTCAGCCTCCGCTCCGCTCAGTGAGCGGACACCTGAACGCTGCTTGCAGCGTTTGGGTGTCCGCCTGGCCGTGCGGAGGCGAGCGGATCCGTCCAGACTTATAATGGAAGTCAATGGGGACGGATCCGCTTGAAGATGACACCATATGGCTCAATCTTCAAGCGGATCCGTTCCCCATTGACTTTCAATGTAAAGTCTCAAAGGATCCGCTCAGGCTACTTTCAGACTTAGAAAATTTTCTAAGTTATAATGCAGACGGATCCGTTCTGAACGGATGCAAACGTCTGCATTATAGGAGCGGATCCGTCTGATGAAACATCAGACGGATCCGCTCCGAACGCTAGTGTGAAAGTAGCCTTAGCCGAAACCAATACAGCAATAAATATACGACAAAAAAAAAAAAATAAACTAAAAAAAATACAGTGCAGTCATTTGAACAATATCTGTACCGGTGTCATCTTATACAACAGGTCATCAGTCTACATATACAAACATCTTAATCAAGATATGGTACTGCAAGAGGAGAAGACCTCCAGAGGCTCCATTCCCTCTCAAACCTCACCGATGCGTCTCCAGGTCCCGCCACCACCATCTCATGTATATAGGTGGAGTTTAATTTTCGGATAGCCTCCATCAAACTAGGGACATTCCGTGATTTTCAATTTTTAGCTATGGCCAGTTTAGTTGAAAGGAAGAGATGTCCCAGTACCACCCTTGAATCATAAGGTATCTTAATCAGATCAATCCATAAAAGGGCCAGTGAGGGGGAAGGCAGGAGCCGGAGACCCAGCAGGTCCGAGGCAAGAGAGAATGTAGCATTCCATATATCTTGTAACATAGGGCAGGACCACAAGATATGGTACAGCGTACCTCTTTGTCCACATCCCCTCCAGCATAAAGATGGAGAGCCAGGAAAAATATAGCTTAAACGGTCAGGGGTATAATACCACCTTAATATGGTTTTCATCAAGGACTCATAATGCAAAGCGCATCGAGTGTTTTTAGAGATAAAGGAAAAGGCCGAGGACCACTGCTCATCAGAGAACGTTAGCCCTAGGTCCTTTTCCCAGGTAAGCAGTGGGGTCGTTTTAACAAAAGATCCTTTATCCCTAAGCATCATATACAAAGGCCGCAGTCGTGTACCTTGTGGGGGGGCAAGTGACCAAAACTTGAAGACTTCCCGATTACACACAAGATTAAGCGGGGAATTAGCAACAAAAAAATGCCTAATACATAGATATTTATAAAAATCTGTGTGTGGAATCAGAAACCGTCTATGGAGGTATTCAAAGGAACAGAGGGTATCTGAAATAAACAGCTTGGATAGAAGATCTAGTCCATTCAGCGCCCAGGACGAAAGCGAAATGTTTGAAATAAGATAATTAAGTACCGTTATAGGGATAAAAGGTGGAAATGGTCCGGGTTCCCGCGGACATATTTTATGGAATTGGGACCAATTGTCCAATGCCATGGATACTAATGTCGGGACGGGTGGGCGGTTAAATGTCGGGTGAAGAGCCGCCAATAGAAGAGTTTTTAGACTATTAGCAGGGGATAACGTTGTTTCAATATGTACCCACTGTTTAGCATAGTTATCCACCCACCATTCTCTTAGTTAGGATATCTGCGAAGCCAAAAAATACTCAAATATTCGGAAGGCCCAGCCCACCTCGGATCTTAGCTCTCTGCATTATTGTGGTTGCTATTCTGGGCCTGTGCCTTTTCCAAATCAGAGCATTAATTAGCTGGGTACATTTCTTAAAGAAACTAATTGGAGGAGTAATAGGCAGTGTCTTAAATATATACAATAGTTTAGGAAGGGTAAACATCTGGAAAGATGCAATACGACCTACCCAAGACATCTCATATTTTGCTAAGTTATTAAGATCCTTCTCTAAAACCCCTAGGAGTGGAACATAGTTTGCAGCATATAACTTCTTAAATGACTCTGTCAATTTTATCCCCAGATAGTCAATCTGGCTATCTTGCCAGTCTAGATCAAAGGTATCTTTAAGTATCTTCATCTGGGTAACAGAAATATTTATTGGAAGGGCCTGGGATTTAGCGGCATTTAGTTTATAGAAGGAGAGATCTCCAAATCGAGATATGATGTCTATAGCAGCTGTAAGGGAAACCTCACTCTTTGATCTATTTATTTTCAACCCAGAAAGGAGACCAAACTCCTCTAACGCCTCCATAATCCTCCCAATATCTCTTACAGGGTTAGACAAGAAAAGCAAGATATCATCAGCAAACAAAGCCGTACGCAACTGCTTCTTTCCCACCCGTAAACCCTCAAATAAATCTTTCGAGTCCAGCCACCTTGACAATGGCTCTATCGCCAAGTCAAACAGGAGAGGAGACAAGGGGCAACCCTGCCTAGTTCCCCTTTGTAACAGAAACGAATCGGATATGTAACCTCCTGTGCAGACCCTTGCCCGTGGACCCAAGTATAACCCATCTAAGAGCGTACGAAACATTCCTTTAATACCCACCGAATCCAGGGCAAGACCCAGCCACTTCCAGTTAATGCTATCGAAAGCCTTTTCCGCATCTAAAGTTAGAATGGCTGGATCCCGCCCCTGGTATTCCACCTTTCCGGCCACAGAAAGGGCTAATAGTACTTTCCTTAAATTGGTGACAGCCGCCCTACCTTTAACGAAACCCACCTGCGCAGGGAAAATCAAAGAGGGAAGAACAACGGCCAACCTATTAGCAAGCAATTTTGATAGGATTTTAAGATCATGGTTTATTAGGGATATTGGCCTATAAGATGTCAAATTTTCCGGATCTTTCCCGGCTTTATGAAGTAATGTTATATGAGCTGTGTTCATCGGCTCCGGCAACACAGTCCCCTCAATTATAGAGGAAAAAAGGGACGTCAAATATGGCCCCACCTGAGCATCCAACGCTTTATAAAAATCTGCCGTATACCCATCCGGGCCTGGGGCTTTACCAGAGGGAAAGGATTTTATAATTGCTTGCACCTCCGCTGCCGTCAATGGGGCGTTCAAGGTATCCAATTGCTCCGCTGTCAGAGTTGGCAAGGAGATACGCTCTAAGAAAGCCCTCCCCTCCTCCACCCTATCCCCCGCATTTTGGTAAAATGCCGCCATATAGTGTTCAAACAACTTATTAATCTGTTGTGGTCTGTGCTCCCTGGTCCCATCTCCTCTCCTCACCACCTGGATATGATTCAAAGGACGCCTACCTTTAGCCAAGGAGGCCAGCAATTTCCCAGATTTGTTACCAAATCTATGCAAACGAGCCTCTAGTTGAGATCTTTTCGAAATTTCCATTTTCTCCGCCCACTCATCAAAGTCTCTCTTAGCCGAGATCCAGTGTTCTTTGGCAATCTGGGTCTGGGCCTGGAAAGGAGAAAGGGGTTGGTTGTGGCATTCGATAAGAACCGTGGCTACGGTTTCATACAGGACTATACCACCGGCAGAGACTTATATGTAAATCGGAGATCCGTCAAGCGGATTTACCTCTCCGAATATATGCATAACCTCCGCGAGGGAGAGGAAGTGGAATTCACCCCTGCCGAGGGCCTGCGAGGCCCATATGCCACTGCCGTGACCCGTCCCAAGAAAGAACCGGAGGACTGGGAAGCAGATGAGGACTACTCTGGCTGCGAGCGCGAACCAGCGCGCTCTCCAGAATCGGCCCATCATGCGTTTCAAGAACGGGGCTCTTTTATTGGCCCAAATGTTTTCTGGCAGCCAACTGTATTGGAGAAATGGGTGAGCCCCTATCCGTCCCCTGAGCTGCCTCGCCGGGAGAAAACGATGCAAGAGATGGAGAATCTGAAAAGACTCCACGTTACCCTGGATAATATCCGGAAGGGTAAAAGACCTGATGCGCCACCTGAGCCTGCGGCGGCTGCGCAGGATGCACCCTCTATGATACAAGTGCCGGCGGCGACATCGGAGGACAGCGATCCTGGGACCGAGAGCCTGGATGACCAGATCGTCCGTCTGGAGGAAAAGTTGCGGGAGTTACGCAGAATTGCCACCGCCAGGATCCAGACGCCACCGAGGAAGGAAGAGGTAAGGGTACCTGTCCCTACCAGCCGGCCACCTTCTGCTACCACGGCTGCGTTGAGGCCCCCAAGAAGGCCCTCTCACACTGTGACTTGCTGCGCAGAGCCAGTTGTTCCAGAGCCCACCGGACCGCTTGCGGCGGCGGTACCTAGGCCAGGACAACCTACAATAATTGTCCCTGCACCGGTGCGGTCAGCAACTGTCATTACCCCTAGGCCTATGGGGCCAATACCTATTAGGGGTCCCTTTATGCTGCAGCTGCCCCCCAATACCGTGTTGTGGGCACATCCGCCTGTGGAGGCTTATTACAGGCCTCATCTACAAGCAGAGCCAGGGAGCACCACTGAGATGCAAAGTGGTTATGACATGCCCCTGTGAATTGGCCTGCTAGGCCATTGATTTCTTTGATTTGCTTTCATCAAGGGACCTCATTGCTGAGAATTCAACCCTTTCAGGACACGAGTCCTTTGTTTTGGTCCTTTGTTGCTGCTGCCAGTTACCCACGGCTCAGTGGTGGTGGTCACCCACTGAAAACACCAATGTCAGCAAAGCCATTTTGTTTACAGGACCTCCTGCCTACTTCTACCCTATTACACCAAGTTGTGCCTATTTTTATGTTGCGCCTTTAACCCCTTTTCAGGTTGATCAAGGGTATTACAGCACCTCTTTTATATATATATATATATATATATATATATATATATATATATATATATGCCAATGGAATAATGTGGGCTATTTTTATGTGCTGTCTTTTTATTGTGCAACATTAAATTTCAAGGAAACGTGCCCGGAGATAGACTCAAAAGTACCTGAGCCTCTGAGATTTTGCTCTTTTAAAGAAATGTGCCCAGAGATGGACTCCACTGTAAGTGAGCCTCTGTGATCGTCTACCTTGCTTGTCTGGTGAAGGACACTTGTTCTAAATAAGAAAGAAACCTGGGTACGGACTCATATTTGTTCCTTGAGCCTCCAAGAACTTTGTATTGTTTTATATTGTTCTGCTGTTCTATTATGGACAATTTGCACTTATGGACTATCCTGGTATCACTGATACGCTGCACCAGGTCAGCGCCCCTGTTCCCTCACACTATCCTGAGAGAAGAGAACGACACCCCTTTTCACCGTCACTTGTTCCTAAGCCAGTGGAACTGCCTGATTTATGCATATAATGTATTCTTGCAAATGTAGATAAAATTTTCCTGCTTTGCATTATTTTCTCTTTTTCAGGTGCAGTATCCAGCTGGGCAGGGCCCCTCCATGTTGCGCCGAGGACGGGCAACGTTATAGCGTGGTGGTATGTAGTGTCCCACTAGATAGGCGTGGGCACTACACAAGGGTCAATTGGTGTGCACGTTACTCCTACTCACAAGGGGCAGAAATGTTATATTTTATTATGCATTTAACGTATTTTATAATGTGTTTTTATATGCAATGTTCCCCTGTATGATGCAATAGCAGGCCTAGTTGGGTGTAGTTAGACATCCCAGACGCTAGAGGGAGATAGGGAGCCCCTAGTATAAATGTCCAGGCCCAGAGACAAGCTGAGGGCCTCCTCCTGACATGCAGCTAGACATCCCAGGCTACTAGTTGTTACCAGGAGGCTAGTAGAGGGATCCTAGCCTACCTGCGGATCAAGAGAGCCTTAGTTAGCTCTGAAGACACCCCAGTTGCAGGACAGAACCTCCTGGGAGAAACCCACAGTCATTATCAAGACCAGTCAGGATCTTACCAGCAAAGATAAGTAACACTGATGGGCAGATGCTATATAGGAAGCAAAGCAAGGATTTAATACGAGAGGAAGAAATATATATACCAAGGATTTAAGCCACCATTTAGGCATCCGGGCCTTGGGATTGAAACCAGACAGGAGTTCTAGAAAGGACAGTGTACGCTATTTCTGAGGAAAGGTACAACCTGATTCTGAGTGCATTGTGGATTTACCCTCTGAGTATCTTGCATAATTAATACCTGCCATCTTGTGGAGTAAGCCTGCTTGTAAAGCTGTGATCTAAAGGACTGTGTTACCATCTGTATGTACAAAGTTGGACTATTAAGTAAAGCAACGTTTGGTTCACTATACCACCTGTGTACCTCAATTATTCCAACTATAAATCGGTGTGCCACCGTTACAGGCACTGGCGTCACGAATCCAAAAGGGACCTTGCCCCAGGCACTCAAAATACCTGTAACATCCAGGGCACCTCATCCACCATCAGGCCTGGTCCCTACATACCGAGTGTGCCCCAAAAGAACTGTGTCTACCTCTCCTTCACTGCCGCATGCCTGCCCAGGGTTCTCCAATACAGTGAGCAACCCTCGATTGCCCTTAACCGTGACCTCGCTTCGCTATACCCTGCAGGTCTGGCGTGTTGCACAGACACTCTTAAATGTCCCTGTGAATGTTCCTGAAACGACAAAAAGAGTAAACCCCTCCTCCCTTCCCCCTAAATCAGCAAAATAAGTCCCAGTATCCGAGACATAACCTGACACCGGAATCACAGTCCTCCCGACTTTCTTGCGAATTTTGCTCCCGAAGATTTTGGAAACTTATTCATCCTCTGATGAATCCTCTGATCCTCATCCGTTACCTCCTGACCGCATGGAAGCATCTCGACGATCCTCCTCCAAGTCGACAGTTCCCTGTCTGCAATCCCCTTGATTCCGCATAAATTCCTCCACCTCCATTGGATCCGTAAATTGCTTAGACCCACCATCAGACAGCTGTAGCCGCAGGATAGCAGGGTAGGCCAATTGGAATCTGGTTCCACCCTTATAAAGGCTAGTGCAAACAGGCCCGAAGGCCCTCCGTTTTCGCGCCACTTCCACGGAATAATCAGCAAAAAGCAGGACCTTGGTTCCTTTCAGAATCAGAGGCTCCCTTCTCGCTCGGTAAGCCCGCAGAATGTCCTCCTTATCAGAGTAGTCCAAATACTTGCAAATCGCCTGTCTTGGCCTCTGCTCCGCCTTATTGTTAGCAGACGACATTTGATCTCTCCAGGGTCCCACTCTGTGGGCCCTCTCCACTTTCCGTCTTCCACCCTGGAGTCCCAGAGCCTGTGGTAATTCAATTTCGAAGACGTGGCGAAGTTCTGTCACAGGCACAGATTCAGGTACCCCGACCAAACGCAGATTACTACGCCTGGACCTGTTTTCAAGGTCCTCAACACGGTCGTTCAACTTTTCTGCCAGCTGATATAAATCCTGCATCTTCTGTGCGGTGTCTGTCGCCTCCTCCTCCATGCAAGCCACCCGCTGTTCCACCTCAGATACCCTATGATCCTGTAAGTCCATCTCCTCCTTTAATTTATTAAGCGCTGCATGCAGGGTGGTAGATAAGGAGGCTATTATATCGGGGGCTAATTGTTTCGCCACTTCAATAGCTAGTGTCTTCACATCCACCACCTTACCGGAGGCTTCAAAAAGATCTAACTGCGTGTTAGTAATCTGGGCATCTTGTTCTTCGGCCGATGCAGACCTCGGAGAGGGGGGAGGAGGAAACGGCGCCATCTTGGGACAAGTCCCGTCCGTGTTGTCAGAGCCGACTACCGCCTGGGGAGTAGATTTCTGCCCGCTTCTTAACAGGTAATGCTCCATACAATCACCAGGGCTCCACTTCACTAGCGGCAGCCCTCCGGCAGCTCTCAGAGAAGCGGTGCTAGCAGGTATATTTGGCGGCGGAGCGGAGCATCAGTCTCCAGCGTCTTTACATGCTCGCGCCGGAACCGGAAGTCCGTTACTGGGATTTTCACGCACAACCATTTCTAGGGTTTACAAAGAATGGTGTGAAAAGGGAAAAACATCCAGTATGCGGCAGTCCTGTGGGAAAAAATGCCTTGTGGATGCTAGAGGTCAGAGGAGAATGGGCAGACTGATTCAAGCTGATAGAAGAGCAACGTTGACTGAAATAACCACTAGTTACAACCGAGGTATGCAGCAAAGCATTTGTGAAGCCACAACACGCACAACCTTGAGGCGGATGGGCTACAGCAGCAGAAGACCCCACCGGGTACCATTCATCTCCACTACAAATAGGAAAAAGAGGCTACAATTTGCTCGAGCTCACCAAAATTGGACTGTTGAAGACTGGACAAATGTTGCCTGGTCTGATGAGTCTCGATTTCTGTTGAGACATTCAAATGGTAGAGTCCGAATTTGGCGTAAACAGAATGAGAACATGTATCCATCCTCTGATGGCTACTTCCAGCAGGATAATGCACCATGTCACAAAGCTCGAATCATTTCAAATTGGTTTCTTGAACATGACAATGAGTTCACTGTACTAAAATGGCCCCCACAGTCACCAGATCTCAACCCAATAGAGCATCTTTGGGATGTGGTGGAACAGGAGCTTCGTTCCCTGGATGTGCATCCCTCAAATCTCCATCAACTGCAAGATGCTATCCTATCAATATGGGCCAATATTTCTAAAGAATGCTATCAGCAGCTTGTTGAATCAATGCCACGTAGAATTAAGGCAGTTCTGAAGGCAAAAGGGGGTCAAACACCGTATTAGTATGGTGTTCCTAATAATTCTTTAGGCGAGTGTATATACACACACAGGGCCGGTGCAAGGATTTTTGCTGCCCTCGGCAAGATAAAAATTGCCGCCCCCCCTCCCTTATCAGATGATCTGCCCATATCATGACATCAAATATGTTCCACCCCTTTCTCAGCATTTAAATTAAAAGAACTGCTATGTTTCCCTTAGGGTTAATCAAGCTTCTTGTAGCTGTCTCCCTGACAGCCGCTAGAGGTGCTTCCGCGATTCTCACTGAAAATTACAGTGGGAAGACGCGGAACATAGTTTTGAATGCGTGCGCATGCGCATTCTCAGCTGAGAGGAGGATCGGGGAGAAGAGTTCCCAGTGACGGCGCTGGAGAAAGGTAAGTGGCTGAAGGGGTTTTAACCCCTTCAGCCCAGTGGGAGGGAGACACAAGGGTGCCCTACTCCTAACAACTATATAGTGCCAGGAAAATGAGTTTGTTTTCCTGCCACTATAGTGCTCCTTTAACACCAGTACGGCACAGTGTCTTCTCTGCAGGAACAGGCTATAGACACCAGTACCACTACATTAAACTGTACTAGTTCTGGGACTATAGTGTCCTTTTAGGCTCCATTCACACGTCCGCAATTTCGTTCTGCATTTTGCGGAACGGAATTGCGGACCCATTCATTCCTACGGGGCAGCACGATGTGCTGCCCGGACACGGAATTGCGAATCCGCACTTCCGGGTCCGCACTTCCGTTCCGCAAAAAAAAAATAGAACATGTCCTATTCTTGTCCGCAATTGCGGACAAGAACAGGCATATTCTATTAGTGGCGGCAATGTCCGGTCCGCACAATGCGGAACGCACATTGCCGCTTTCCGTGTTTTGCGGATCCGCGCCTTCGTGTATCCGCAAAACACGTTGCGGACATGTGAATGGAGCCTTAATGTGAGGTAAATTAGTTTCCAATGTAGTATTAATAACTAAACAATTAAATAATAAACATATTGCATTGTCTACTTACCACCAGGACAATAAGATGATCTGGTCTCTGGCTGCAGTCTGGCTCTGGGGACTCCCTCGTCACTCTCTTCTCCCCCCCCTCCCTCGTCACTCTCTTCTCCCCCCCCTCCCTCGTCACTCTCTTCTCTCCCCCCCTCCCTCGTCACTCTCTTCTCCCCCCCCTCCCTCCCTCGTCACTCTCTTCTCCCCCCCCTCCCTCCCTCGTCACTCTCTTCTCCCCCCCCTCCCTCCCTCGTCACTCTCTTCTCCCCCCCCTCCCTCCCTCGTCACTCTCTTCTCCCCCCCCTCCCTCCCTCCTCACTCTCTTCTCCCCCCCTCCCTCCTCACTCTCTTCTCCCCCCCTCCCTCCTCACTCTCTTCTCCCCCCCTCCCTCCTCACTCTCTTCTCCCCCCCTCCCTCCTCACTCTCTTCTCCCCCCCTCCCTCCTCCATATATATATATATATATATATATATATATATACACACACACACATATATACACACACACACACATACACTCACCTAAAGAATTATTAGGAACACCATACTAATACGGTGTTGGACCCCCTTTTGCCTTCAGAACTGCCTTAATTCTACGTGGCATTGATTCCACAAGGTGCTGATAGTATTCTTTAGAAATGTTGGCCCATATTGATAGGATAGCATCTTGCAGTTGATGGAGATTTGAGGGAAGCACATCCAGGGCACGAAGCTCCCGTTCCACCACATCCCAAAGATGCTCTATTGGGTTGAGATCTGGTGACTGTGGGGGCCATTTTAGTACAGTGAACTCATTGTCATGTTCAAGAAACCAATTTGAAATGATTCGAGCTTTGTGACATGGTGCATTATCCTGCTGGAAGTAGCCAGAGGATTGATGCATGTTCTCATTCTGTTTACGCCAAATTCGGACTTTACCATTTGAATGTCTCAACAGAAATCAAGACTCATCAGACCAAGCAACATTTTTCCAGTCTTCAACAGTCCAATTTTGATGAGCTCGTGCAAATTGTAGCCTCTTTTTCCTATTTGTAGTGGAGATGAGTGGTACCTGGTGGGGTCTTCTGCTGTTGTAGCCCATCCGCCTCAAGGTTGTGCGTGTTGTGGCTTCACAAATGCTTTGCTGCATACCTCGGTTGTAACGAGTGGTTATTTCAGTCAACGTTGCTCTTCTATCAGCTTGAATCAGTCGGCCCATTCTCCTCTGACCTCTAGCATCCACAAGGCATTTTCGCCCACAAGACTGCCGCATACTGGATGTTTTTCCCTTTTCACACCATTCTTTGTAAACCCTAGAAATGGTTGTGCGTGAAAATCCCAGTAACTGAGCAGATTGTGAAATACTCAGACCGGCCCGTCTGGCACCAACAACCATGCCACGCTCAAAATTGCTTAAATCACCTTTCTTTCCCATTCTGACATTCAGTTTGGAGTTCAGGAGATTGTCTTGACCAGGAGCACACCCCTAAATGCATTGAAGCAACTGCCATGTGATTGGTTGACTAGATAATTGCATTAATGAGAAATAGAACAGGTGTTCCTAATAATTCTTTAGGTGAGTGTAT